>NW_022280042.1:3336809-3360997 GCF_004355925.1 Anarrhichthys ocellatus
TGTGTGTGTGTGTGTGTGTGTGTGTGTGTGTGTGTGTGTGTGTGTGTCTCTGCAGGTCAGTGAATCTTTTATGTTGTAGTGCACGATATCGCTTGTGTACTTCATTTGAATTTCAATTCATTATTTAAAATGACTGCAGTCCTTTTATTTTAAGCTCGTTAATCAGTCCTTGGGAGGTTTATAAATCTGAGCTGCAGGATTAGTTCAGACATTTCTGCTTAAAAGAAAATCGCTGCCACCTTCGCTTCGTGCCTGGCAGCAGCTTCTCTTCCTACGGCCACGAGCAGAGCTTCCCCAGTGCATGCTGGGAGCCAACACCGACACCACGCTGCTGGAGGCCCAGGCCGTAATGCTGGACCCACTGGAGGGAAGGGAGGCACTGGAGAACCAGGATAAAGCGAGGTAGACTTTCAGACATTGCTGCAGTAAAATAAGAGGTTTTGTAAAGGGACTCTGGTTCTGTCCACATGGACAGCCAAAGTCAACACTACAGTAGTAGCTTTAATACACCTCATAATATACATAATATACAATATACATCGTATGATTTCAACTGCATCCAACATTCAGCTCTTTGTTTCTGTAGAAAGTCAAAAAAACATGAAGGTGTTCTGTTGCCACAGTATAAAATAGCATTTCTATATTTGCTTTATCGTCCACCTCTAAATTCCCAATTGAGATCATGAGAGCTTCTCAAATAAAAAGCCAACCACAGCATCCACTTCCCTCCATGTATATTTCATGTTCTCTGATTCTTGTACTGTATTTCTACATCTGTATAAGTCTATATTTTCACCTTCACCAAGCAGGTCCTCTGAACAATGCAGCCTCTGGCTCTTAGGAAGCATTAAGGTCTGTCAGATGAATCGGAAAAATCACGCTTGGAGAGGGAATGAAAAGCTCTCAAAAGCCACATGAAATCTTAAACACTTTCTCCGAGCTTTTCTTTTTTTTCTGTTTTCATTCGGCGAGCGGTGCTAGCATTGAACAAACTTGAAGGTCACGCTCAGTGTACAACACTCGAGTTCTGTTTGTTGCTTGTTTGACTTCAGATCGGTGAGAAACGTTGGGTGTCGACAGTCAAAAGTGTAAACACAGTTTAGAAGGTAGTGTTGGATGAAAGGAGTGTGGTTTTGTCACTTAGAAAGTGTGAAACCAGTGACTGTGCATGGTTTTATGAATAAGTTAGACAAATGTATTTTTTTCCCCTTTAGAAGGCACTTTAACTAAATTTTGTCCAAATCTACTCATGTGCAAACCTTGCACTTACAGAGACGAATATTGAGCGTCACTGTCGCATTATTCTCTACCTGGATTTTCCACCTGTCTTCACTCCAGTGCTTGAAACTATAACGTTAGGTCGGATGGTGTCTTACCTACTTTGTTCTGACTCGGTGGACGTTTATGATGTGGTTAATCGTCGTCGGTCCTGTGCTGTTTAGGTTCTGCAATTTGGTATTCGGCCTGTTAAAGTTTGTGCTGCCCAATTTTGACTAAACCACAACTTGTAAAAAGTCACGTGAGCACAGTTAGAAGAGAAAGCAAGATCATTTTCAGTCTCTGATACTTATAGTAGTAGAACACATGAGTCTGAAGAAGGTATACAATGAAACTGATCCAAACAGGCCTTTCTTGAAGTCAACCGTCACACTATCAGCTTCAAGCTGTTGGATTCTAAATCCTTTGAAATACTGAAAATATCCTTAAAACATGTCTGGCAGGTCATTCAAGGGGCATATTATTCAAACCTGTCTAAAATTAGTTCCACCACTAAGTTTGGTGGAAATCCTCTTGCGAGTGTTGATTTAATGAGCTTATATTTTGTGCTGTTGGCCCCGTTATGGAAATGTCTTTGGCAGATTGTAAACCCAAGCGCTACACTTTCTCCGGGCATGCAGGTCCTGTACAACTGTGCAATATGCTGTTCCCAAAGCTAATGAGGGTGACGCACACATGCAAGGGCACTTCTGCATGTGTGCATGCCACAGGTCAGAGAGGCGGCCCGTTTGAAGTAAATGCACAACTTAAGTAAATGTGGAACTGATGTTCAGATCTGTTTGTAAAGAGGCAAAACATCTGTTTGTTCCACTATTGGCCTCCTGCTCCTCTGAAGCATGTGGACCCACGGCGAGGAGGATGTCACGCGAAGCTTTATCACTCAAACACTTCCGATCTGTGAAACATGAAGGGAAAAAAATGTATCATTAATGAATGAAAGTTAAAATCTTTAAATGAAACCTTCCATCAGGGATTACACACACTTCTATGCTCATAAAGACCGAGGCTAATCCTTTTTCTGGAGTGATCCTAATACAGGATTGAGTTCTTTGGTTCTTCGGGCAACACTCAAACACTCAAACACACACACACACACACACACACACACCATGTTAGTCACTTTTTCCACTGGATTTCCAGGAGCCTCTGGCTATTCCAAAGAGTTTACCGACAAAGCCAAACAATCTTCATGTACTCCAACTTTCCAGGAGTCATCTTCTGTCTAAACATGTAGAGTCTTAAGCATAAGGGGAATATCCAACCAGTCACATACGGACACTTGGTCAGGACCCTTTGGCATCACTTTTTAATGCAGTGGCCACTGGCAGCAACTAGGTAAGGCACAACACAAGTCGACGCTAAATGTTGCCACAGGACTAGGCTTTAGTCATGGCAATGTTGGATTGGTGAATGGTTAGTCGTGACATTTTGTACGGTCTCAGCATTTTGGTGATCCCTTCCTTTGGTGTCCAATATATTTTTAGGTACGTGCCCATAAACCAATGTCATTACACAACATAATTTTGGTCTGATGTATTCTATCAGAACTCAAAGTAAGCAGAAAAACAAGTTGTCTGAAATAGTCAGCTTCATGACCTAGGCAAATAGGAAAACTTTCACGGTAATTCTATCTCGGCACGTATAATTTATATAAATAAAAGCTTCAACTATCACAGGAAAAATACAAATTTGCATGAGATTGCACCCTGTGTGGGAGCCCACAAAGACTATCCCTTTCATTGTTCGCACTTCAAACCGATACAGAATGACACAGCAAACTGAGGTCCTGGGGGAAAAAGCACGTCGGACACAAATTGTTGGCAGATGTGACTTGAAATTGGCGGGTTCACCCTCTTAAACTCTGACCAAATGATCACCTTTGATTTCCGTCAGCAATTGACAGACTGAATGTTTGACATATTCAGAGCTACAGCAACAAATGATCGCGGCCGTGGTAAACAATAAGACAGAGAAATGGAAAGGTCTGGATGCTGATGCAGTCGTTTCTGACTTGGTGAAAGACCACAGATGTGGACCGACACACCCTGCTCAAACCACACACTGGATATTTCCACTCACTGAGCACATGAAGGATTGGACCACTTTAGGTGAAACTGAAAAAGTAAAGGAGCAGGATTTTATCTAACATTGATCGTACATCTTTTGCTTTGATGCCTGAGGGGAATAAATAATGCAGTAGTGTTCTTGTAATGCTCTTAAGGTATTACAAGCTAGGTTTTTCTAAAAGCAACCTGGTGCAAAGAGAAAAGTATCTCTACTGAATGTGCCTTTTGCAAACAGGGTTTTTATACAGGAGCACCACATTCATAAATCGGATCTGCTTTCCTGTCATTCATCATCCAAGGACCAAATGCTCTCCTCAGGAACGTGGCAACACATATTTAAAAAGTGTGACTATAAACACTGTCTCCCTCCATCAGCCATGAACCCTAATTCCTTTTAAGCTGCATAACTCGGGTATGACTGCAGACTTTACCCTGCACCCTGTTTGTGCCGGTTTGTGTGAGTTACTACCCAGCTGTCTTATCTGTAGATTAACATATACAGACATTGTTCCTGTTTTTAGAATTCCACCATGAAATAGCCATCTGATGAAAGGCTTAACTATTTGCAGGAAGAGTACCTTGGGCCTTTCGTATTTATTGAAATTTTGTGCTCTCTACCAAGGACCACCTCCTTCACACTTGTTGGAATTTCCGAGCATTTGTACTCATCCTGCAGGTTCTTTGAGCTCTATCTATCCAAGGACAGACGGGTCTTTTTTATAAAGCTGTAAAAGAGAATACAAGAAGAGGTGTGAGGTTAGATTCTTTTTGAAAATACAAAAAAGGTGAGATCAAGAAACAGGATGTATTTGATGATGACTTTAAAGTGATTTTATCTGAATTTACACTATATCATGCTTCCGTGCTGTTGGAGTCCTCAGCTCCTGCTGCTCACTTCTGCTACAAGCTTGTCACATTAACAGAAGAGCTGTCCATGAGAGCTGTAACTTGTCATTTATATGGTGCTGTGCAGAGCATTTTAATATCAAGACATTAATTCTGAGACATTTGTAAAATAGCTGTCAACAAATAACGCTAACAACGCAAATAACTGGCCGAGAAGATCAGCAGACATTAGTCATCTAGCTGAAATCTGCCTGGTTTATTGATTGCTTAAAAGAACATTGCTTGCTCTAGCTGCAGAGTGTCAGCCTCGCATTAGCTGACCTTGTCGTTGCAAATCTACTGCCAAAGGCTCTTTTCATTTATAGACCTTGTTCTTGCTCCTTGAACATAAAGCAGGGTACGGATATATCAATCTTTGTGCATGAGAAGAGCATTAATGGGAATTGCGGTCTTATTTTCAGAGAGAAACAAAACAAAAACCTTTTTGTCTTGGTAGCTTGATTATTTAAAGAGGATCTGCATTCCAGCATGGTACGTCTGCTTACCAGAGACAACTAAAAGTGGTTAGTAATGTGCACTGAATGTTGGCATTGGACATAAATCATGCCCTGAAGGTTCATCCAATAAGTTCCACGTGCTGATTGTGCAATATGCAGAGTCAAAGGATCACCAAAGTGTTTAGGGTTCATCTTCTGGTGACAATGAATTTCATGCGAATGCATCCAATAGTTATTGAACTATTTCACCTTTGGCCAAAGTGTTGGACTGACCGACTTCGCTGCCTCTACTAGCCTATCGTGGCTAAAAATAACAGCAAAGGATCGTATAAGAGATCATGTCTCGGAGGGGAAAAGCCCATGTAGAGAGACGTGCCATAACCAAAAATGCTCTACTGCAGATTACAAGCTTCTGTGGCATTCTATGCCTTACAGTTAAGTAATTCATGAGGAATCCTTTCCTTCTCTTCAGTGCGGACCTGGAGGAAGACACTTGGAGAAAGCGAAAAATTTAAAGGAAAAGTAGAGAACAGACCACACAGTTCGACAATGAAATATTAATATGCCCACTGTGTATGGCATGGGCATTTCTGCACTTTTCTTTCGGACTCATTTCCTGTTGTAAAAAATGGAAGCATGCTTATATTGCCCTCTATATGAATTTGTTAACGTTGTCACAAACCCAATTTGTTTTACTACAGGCACGTACATTTCTGTGCAATTTCCTCAGGCTTCATAAACACAAGGCCGGCAGGCTGTGGGACAATGAAAATGTCAGTAAGTTTCCCCTTCTAAAGAAAAGCAAAGGCAGACACTTCCCCCTGGAAACCGGCAGTGAATTCTGCAGCCATGGGCTGGAATGTCTTGCGATGCTTGATTTTTCTGATATGCTAGTTGCAGAGAGCGGGAGGAATGGGAAGATATGGAGGAGGAAGGTATTGAGTAGCAGATGATAAGCACAAGCCATATGCATTATGAAATTACTATTTCGGAACAGCTTTACAGTGTGATAAAATCAGAATAGGTTAAAGTTCCATCACTCTGAGACCAAGAAAATGAAGGGGTAAGAGAGGAAAGGCAACAAAGTGTATCCTTAAAAATGACAGAAGAGTCTCTGGAGGAGGGGGTGTAGAGGAGCGAGGTAGCACCGTACTCAAAGAGTATTAGAAGTGACAGCCAGGTTCTTATATCCTATAATTATAGCTCTCCCGTCGCACCGTTTCTCTCCCTTTCCCTCCACTCGTGCATTGTCATCTGTAATTTCCATAGCACTCTTCCCCTTGCCTTCCCATGCTCCTCCTGGAGGGATCTGGGCCGCTTGACGTTTGTGCTCACCCATGGGGAAGGCTCGGCGGGTCATGTCCATCTCCAGACTGCAGGAGGGCCGCTGTTTTGTCACACACAACTGCTCTTGCAAGGCAAAACTCCAACTGAATTCAGGCTGAGAGATGTTGGTTGGTCAGGGATTGTAACCGCTCTGTTGGGACATCTTATTTTGTAGTTTTTAAGGTGCTATGTGTCACATTTTGATGCAGATGTACAACATTTTATTACAAAGAATGAAAAGTCAAGCTCATCTTTTTTTTTTACCCAATATTCCAAGTACATATTTACACGCATTATGTACAATCATCTACTTTCTGCTGACTTGCATTAAATATTGCCCCATTTACTGTTGAAGCCAAATATCTTTCCCCTCTTTCTTGCCTGTTAGTGTGCAGCTATACTGCCAAGTTCCAAAAAACAGTCTAGACACTAGGGACCCCTTGTGACTTGACTACGTCCAATAATATCACCATGTGCCATAATAATCTTCTTTTGAAGTGTTTTGGAACCGGAATCCCACCTGAAGCTTTCTCACCTAGCTTGAGGTGTGTCAATCTATCCAGGAAAATCTCTATCCACATCCTACAAGCCAGCCAACATCCACACAACAACTTTTAAGTGGTGAATCAATATTTCACAAAGTCTCCTGTGCTGCGCCCTGGGCTGTAGAGGGCCTTCACCAAACAATAGGATCCTGACCTGCATTATTTATCCCTCACTCATTCACTCCTCTCTGACTCGGACACACCAGGGAATTCAACTTCACCAAACTAAACTTCAGATAAGAAAACCTTTCGATGTCCCTCCTTCCTCCAATCTCTGTGGTATTTTGAGTCGTCTCGTACCATCCCTAATGATGTTAACCACGTTGAATAATGCATCGCTGATTCATTTCTCAGTCGTGACCGGAGCCCCTCGGTTCGACCAAATGTCAATGTGTAAAGCAAACCAAATTGAATGTGAATTTTTACAATCTATTGTGATTTATTTTCCAATTGGTGATAAAAACAAACACCATGAAATGAATGTATAAAAATGAATCTAACATCAGTAAGAGATACAGATCTATATTTAGAAGTACTCCAATCATCATAAAATCTAACTTTGGGGATCCAATCAGTGTAACTCGGTTATTACAAAACGGCTGGAATACTGGCAGCAGATTTTTAATGAACTCGACATTAAATGCTTCATGGCTTTTAGTTGGTTTCCACTAATGTATTTTCATAACGTGTAATTTGGCACAGACTTTAAATAATGTGCACGTGCAAAGGTTCTGAACAGAAGAGATGAGGATAACAGCCTCAATCAGTGTATTATCTCTGCTCCAGACCATTACCGAAGCTGGCGATCTAATAGCCTCTGAATTAGATGTGGAGCTGATTGCACATTGATTATAAGTGAATGAGGGCAATGGGATGTCGATCGCAAACATCCAAAGTGACTAACTTAAAGAGCACAGTGAGAGAGTGCAAAGATGTGTCGGGATATATTTTCCCCTTCAACTCTGTTCCGTTAACCTAATCGTTCAATGTTTATTGTAAAAGTGAGGTCCTACCAGAATTAAAGCACCTTACTACTCTCTCTGGAG
The DNA here is from genome assembly GCF_004355925.1 of Anarrhichthys ocellatus. Lineage (NCBI taxonomy): Eukaryota > Metazoa > Chordata > Actinopteri > Perciformes > Anarhichadidae > Anarrhichthys > Anarrhichthys ocellatus. The sequence goes on from NW_022280042.1 coordinate 3,344,414, forward strand.
GTCTCAACCTGAGACTGGTTCAGTCAAAGATAGGAGTGCAGGAACACACAGACCCATATACACACTCGCTTCATGAGAGCTGAAATCTTTCGACTGATCCCCTTTTATGTAAAATAGCACCCTAAATATGCCAAATCATTGTTTATTGGTTTATTTGTATGATTTCACCAATATTATTCAACTATTTGCATTTTAAACAATGACTTGTATCAATATATAGTGTACTGTGTGAATAATGGCCAGGGTTACTTCTGTTTCTGGACCTATAGTACTAGTTGCAATGAAATAGTGTACGGACATTCATGGTCCCCAGAGGATCCTACTGACTTTGGTGATCCACTGACTTTTCATCCAGCACCATCAGCACACCAAAGGTTACACTTATCCAGTGAAATATCTCAACATCAACTAAATGGATTAGCACAAAAACTATCCATTCATGGTTTCCAGATATTGGACCCTGATTAACCCTTAACTTCCCTCTATTGCCACGATGAGGTTGACATTTGTAGTTTCAACATTGTTCCTTTTTCTCTGTCCTGACCTCATTGCAAACCCACTACAGCATGAGCAACACCTGCTGGTGAAAGTTCAACACAGTTGCCATGAGAACTCCTCCAGTGCCACATAACCACAGGGAGGTCGAGAGGAAACGGTGGTACTGTTCCATCAACACAGAATAAGTCCCTGCTTCCTCCGTGTGGCTGCGTCCTGCTTTAAAAGCCAGCAGGTGAAAGAGAGGGGACGGGACCCCAGCGGAGCTCTCTTTGGACGGCAGTATCGCAGGACTCGGCGCGAATCGAGAACCAAATTGTCAGCTGTGATGATGTGCCAGAGATGAACTACAGACAGGATCTTCTCCCCATCACAGCTCTGCACACAGCACAGTGGAGGATTCAACAGAAACCAGCTGGCAACCACGCTCAGAGGCTCATTCGTTAAAAGCTCCACTTGGATGCTCAGTTCATCGAGATTTTCAAAAGGCCCTTTCGGAGACTCCAAAACAATCTGCCTGGCAACATTTCTGCGACAGACCAAAAAGAGCGAAAAGAAATGTTCGTAGAAATTCACCTCTTGCAAACATTCACACGGCAGCTGGAGATCCGTTAAAAGTGCAATTTAATGTTCATAAATGATGATGCTCGTGTTCATTTACAACGCTACACATTTTAAACTGTGCTGAATTAGCTGACTAATTTAAAAGCCCCAAAAGTGAACTCATCTGCAATTTATAATCCAAATGTTTTATTCAACTACTATAATTTATTCAAGTAGATTTATGAATGACTAACAAAGATCTCCCAGTTTCTCTCTCCCACACACATCGCTACAGTGTGAATCACCCGGCACACAGATTTTACAGGATATGGAGTGAAATTACAGTTGTCAAGGACAGCAGTGTGATGTCCTTCACATCTGGCTTCCAGTATGCTCTGCATGCCTCCTTATACTATGTATGGAGGTAGTACACGTACTGTATGTCTAAAAGCAGCTTGTACTCTGCAGTTTTGGGCTTTTCAATGGTGGTCTAAGATCTCACAGTGAGGCACAGCCACTGACGGACGATTAACATCTTTGACAACCAAAGAAGGCCCGTATCAAAGTTCTGATTGCACCTGGGCCTGGTATATTTAAATCATCTTGAATCACGAGGCTGTAAGCACGGAGGGAGGTTTGTACATCTGACGTACTGGAATGTTTTGCAACATGTTTGCATTGCACAAAAGCGAGCTCAGAATCGATGGCAAAGAAATCAGTTGCATGACGAGATCAACACGGGAAACGATGAGGCATGACCTCGTTCGGGATCCAGTTGAGTGGAACTAACAAATTGACTGTGGATATGTCGGTATTTATTTTTATAGAACAGGCCCATGTGGGTAATTGATTGGTCAATTAATTTCTATAAGTATGAGTTGCTGGGTGTTGGTGTGTATGTGAACATGTGTACATTATGCCGGAATGCTCCTGAGGGCAGATCAACCATGGTTGGTCGGACAGTGTCCTCCTGTCACATGGCTGCAGTCGTAACATACATGAATATACACACACGGGATAATAAAGCCTCTTCTGGCTCCTTGCTGAGGTCTGTCACCACATACACAAGCCTTGATTGAGTTTAGTCACAGTACAGTCATTTTTAGTTTTTTGTTTGGCCATCATTTTTCTTTTTTGGCATTTGTGTCTGTCTGTCATGTCAGTCATCTTGTTGATTCATGAAGTTCAACCACGGAGAATTCAATTAAGAACCTATATCTCTTCATTTCTAGGTTTAGGTGGCACTCATTACCTCCACCAATGAGGTTGTAGGGTATGTCCCATTTGGTTTTAGTTATTGTGTTAGCTACAGTAGATCAGATTGTCATGAAATTTAGTTAAAAATGTGGCTGCAGGCCAAGGACAAACCAAGGACAAGGTGTTGAGTATTTGTACAGATCAAGTAATTTAAGTGGTTTAAAGGGATTCTTCAGGTTTGGTAACATACTGTAACTCTTTAAGAGAGACGCCCCAAGTGAATGAGTAAGTACCCAATGTTAACTTTTGGTATATTTAGGAAAAATCTACAGACGCAAAAGTATTCAAATAAACACCTAAATGTGTATTGTGGATGTTTTCTATCCACTAGTCTAAATGAAGACATGTAATGGAAACCAAACAACCCAAATTCTCAAAATTGAACAGTGCAGAACAACGCTTTTGCCTAAAATGTCTTGCCTATTAACAAATGACATGAAAAGACCTAAACCAACAATGAATTTAACCTTCAAACATATAATATGGGGCTTGGTGTTAAAGACAGTGTGGGGAAGTAAAAGTATGGCGAGATGGTTTTGGTTTTTGTTGGCATTAAGAACATTTCAGAACAATGTGATGGGGCATTCTTTAACATTTTTGTTACTTTCTCATGAACTACACGTGATTGAATAACAGTAAACTGTCATATTTCCCACAGTGTTCTATCACTAAGAGCAGACCACATTTTGTTTACTGTCATGCGTGGGTTCTTAACCCTCCAGGAGTGGGGCTGAACTATTGTACTGGCAATTACAAGTGTCTCTCTGTGGATGAGTTCATGCATACCTATTTGTGCATCTGCCTTTTTCTGGCAAATTGTCTTTTTAGCCCGGCCAACTGGATTACGTTACTCCGGGCCAAGTCATTAGCCGCTGAAATAAGGAGGCTTTGTTTTGTTGTCATGGTCCACAAAATTCTATTTAAAATCCAGGATCCCGTCCAGAAACCGACAAAAGGAAATAGAAGAAGCGCACTCGGAGTACAGTATCTTAAACAAAGTGCCTCTACGCTTTCACTGATCACAATTAATCAGAACCTCCTTGAGCAGAACATGACATGCTGGTTTCAAACATCACTGGCACACAGTGCACAGCAAAAGCTTTAATTGGTGTTGTGAGGGACGGACCCGGGAACGAAAAGGGAAGAAAAATGCAGCTAATACAAAAGTCCTGCGTTTTCTGTGTGCTGCATGTATCTCATTGTGAGATCCAAGAAGAGATTGTAATTACTTTCCAAAGTTTCCAGACCTGATCAGAACTCTGATAAGCTGCTCGGAGAGGACTAGATTGACTTTATTCTCATTATTCCCCCGAGTCCATCACGAGAAACGAGAGAAAGCAAGTGTTCATACTGCGCATCGTCTCTATTTTAATTATTAGCTCGCTCCCGTCTGCCACTCTCACACACACTCAGTCCGTGTCCCCTTACCATCAGAGTTAGATGCCCAAATGCTCATCCATTACCTTTCCCAGTGTGTCTAATGGTCTGCTAGCAGCTAATTCCACTTCTCTGGAGGGTCTGTGAGGTGATTTTAATATGCTATCAGGGAGGGCTGAGGAGAATTGAAACCAAAAGCTATGAGATCTTTTTAATCTTCCTTGTTTTATTTCCCCCCATTCCTTTTTCCTTTTATCTCTCCTTCACCAAACCTTCACCAAATCTTTGTTATGGACTTACCTGTATTTGCCGCTCCCATAACTAGTTTTGTTTAATTCATTCTTCATCAGTTGTGGTTTTGGTGATATGAAAGGCAAAAAAATGAGGCCTTGATCTCAAACCTTTTATCTGCTTCAAAAAGCTATCCAAGGCTCTCGACTGACCTCTAGTGGTATAATTGGGAAGTCACGACCAACCCATCACACATTATCTGAGCTGTAAAAAACAAATTTCAGCACTGCAGACACATTTGATTGAGGACATGTGCTCATGGACTGAAAAAGATACTCCATTTAGCTGCCAAAAAATCAACACATCCTGTACAGCAGTGATTCTCAACTGGTGGGTCACGACCCAAAAGTGGGTCGCGGACCCCAAATTTGCCTTTGCCTGACAAAAAAAAAAGATTTTATTTTGAAGGGCATTTTGCAGCGGAATTATTCCAGCATTTACGGCACTTGTTCAGCGGTGCAGGAAAAACACCGACCAATGCGTTGAGAATCACATCACGTGATGCCGCTCAGCCAATCAAATATGGGTATTCTGACAAGTTTCCTGACTTGAGTGAGATGTACACACACCGTGACACACGGGGGAGAGACGAGGATAGAGACAGCAGAGCAGGACTATTGATGTGAGAGTTGTGAAAGTCAAATCATAGGACGATCTCCAAAAGAGAAAAATGGCCAGAGAGACCAGAGTCATTAGACTCTGACTGGACAGACTCAGGTGAATTCTTCCAACACTAATTTTTTAACACTTTTTTATTTTACTTGAAATGAGGAGAACATTTATTTATGTATTTCTATGAATTATTTATAATCCATCCAGTTAAATTTGAAAAATGAGATTATTTGTTAAAATATAATTGATGTGTACTTTATTTATTTGATTTGGCAGTTGTTTACTACACAGAGACGTTACTACTACTAGACTTCTTGAATATAGATATACCCAAATTATATATATATATATATATATATATATATATATATATATATATATTTAAAAAAAATAAAATAAAAAAATTTGGGTCATGGGTCGCGGCTTGTCATTAAGGGGTGATGGTGGGTCCCGCAGCCAGACCAGTTGAGAACCACTGCTGTACAGGACCACCTCAACAGCTACAGGAGGCCTCGGCTTGCAGTTTTCTTGAGTATCCCCTGCAGGACTGTGACATTTTTCCACGAGAGGCTCTATTATTAGGTTTTGGAATGCTGAGCTGGTTGGAAATCTGTTAATTTATGGCCGGGTTAGGTGGAGAGTCCAACATCAAATGATCCACATTTGTACAACATATTACAGTGTTGTGTTTATTTGCATGTTAAGAAGTTAAAAAGAACAGTCCGAGACTTGTTGACTTGCTTTGGCCCCAGACCTGCATGTACTTTTGTAACTCATCTGACAATCTTGACATTTTCCCAGTGCTCACTCGACCACCGCCTCTATCCTTTGCACCACTTCCCTCGCACACATGTATTTTTCAGGTAATAAAGTGCTTTGTGCACTCCGCCAGGTTTCTGAAGGTGAGACTCTGAAACTGCCTGCTCACGCCTCACTTTGACATTTCCAGTCGAGAGACTCAGATATTTTTTTGCTCCGTTTGTCCTTGCAGCTGAAGCCAGAGGCACCGCCGTCAGGGCTTAGGGCTGAGAATTACATCCGTCTCTCACACACCTGTCAGGCTTACGTTGCTTTTGTCACCGATACCAAGTAGCCTTCTATCTCCTACCTCCTAACTATCAGCAGTCTCTATACGCCACTTTGATCTCTTCTTAAAGCCAGACGCTGCCAAAATAATGGAGCCAAGAGACACACACACTGTACAGAAGCAAATAATGAGCAGTTCTTTGAAATTCATGAGGTTGCAAATTGAATTGCACGCATAAAATATGAATTTTTCAAAATGAAAAAATACCTCTTTATTTCATAATGTAAACGAAAAGTAGTGTTCCATTTATCTTTTATGAGAGCAAAAGCTGATTCGTCAGTGCGGTGTGTGTGTGAGTAACGGAGTAGGCGAGGGAGCTCTGTGAATCCTCGGGTCGACGACTGAGGGAAAGATCACACGACTGTGACCACACACCACATAAACAATAATGGTATGCCACCCACCAGCGGAAACATCTCCCGGCTATCCCCAAACCCACTCACGACTGCAGGCAGACACACCCAGGACTCATGGTCGTTATGCATCTTAAAAAGTACTTATGACCTTTGGCTTGAAAATATAACTAAGGCACGTGTCCTCAACGTGGACAAGACTCATAGAACTCTACACACTGCTCATTCACAAACCAGAAAGCTCAGCTTTCTCATACAACAAACCGTTACGCTTTAAGGGAAACGTACTTTATTGGGGATTACGTTTGCATTTGATGGATCACAAATACGTTTGAAATGAGTCTACGGAAGTCTGCATTGTGACGAGGTCTAGGTTGTGGCTTTAAACCCAGAAGACTGCTGTTTGTGCCCCCTGTGAAACAAGTTTTATTTGCTTCAACTTAAAGTGGTTATGTAGTGTTTTTCTGACTAACTGTATAACTTGTTTTAAATTGTTTTGTTGCCAAAACTTAATGAAGTAGTTTAGTAGTGTTTTGTTGTAATTTACAATGTTAATACGTGTTTCACACTGTAGTTTTGTTGCCTAATCCTAACAAATTAGTTTTGTAAGGTTTTCAGTTTGTGTTCAAATTAACGACTTTAACTAAACTGTAAAATCAAAGGTTGTCAGGTGGAAACAAATGTCCCCTCAAACGTAATTGAGAGCGCAGTTCAGTTGTTTTGCTTTTGGAGACAGGGTATCATATTACATACTGCACAATAACGATATAATAGGATGTCGTATCTGCAAAGCATTGACTTCAACAGCTCGTGTAAACTTTATCATATTTAATTCCATTGTAGCATATTGATGATGACACGCAGTACAAAAGCAATTGCCAGACATTCCATTACAACTTGGACCCAATAAATCCCACCGAAAATATCCACAATAAAACACCACTGCACTAAGGTTGTCTTAGTTTCATTGTGAAGTCAACGAGACAAACATGGGCTTGGTTTGGGGAGACATAGCTCGGACCATTAGGATTAGTCCCTCCTCTTTTTTACTCATTGAATAAAAATTGTTATATTACAACACTCAACCGATAAAACAAAGTAATACAAAACAATTAACAAAATATGAACCTTGATCAATGCATGGAGAAACAACTTTTAAGAGCAAGACCTGTAGCATGTTTATTTCCTCACATGGATTTACAGATTTTCACAAAACAAAAGGTGCTTATGATGTTGAGCTAATCGTTTCTAAACCGGGCTTAGATGGATCCCATGGAAACGGTGAACTGTGGGGCGCAGCAGCATGCTAGTACACATGGTCGGACAATAGATGGCGCCGCAAGCCTTACCACAATCCTTCCACGTCTCTCACTTGTGAAGCTCTCACACGTTACAAGGACAAAGAAGACGTCAAATTCTACATAATGCTGACGTGGTTTCAAATATTACACCATAACTTGAGAAAATGTGAAATATTTGCCAGCAAATACCCACTTGACTGACATTTGAGAGGATTTGGACTGGTCGGTTGTGGATGTATTCAGAAAAGTATTTGGTTTTTTTCCCCAATCTCATTTAGCAACAATACTGGAATTGAAATGAGAAAATATGTGAGCAAAGTTTCTTTTCTTTTATTTAGTAGCACCACAGTTGGACTACTGCAGAATCATTACATCTTTTTGAATTTTATTGATTCCGGGAAAATCACTCAAACCTTTTATACAGGCTCAAGTGGAACATTCAGTCGACCATGAGAGGTATAATAACACGGGTCAGTCAGAATCTAGTACTGTTAATATCATCATGGTGTATTGGGTTGGTAACAACCACAGTCGGTAAATCACAAATGCATACTTTTAGTGTGAATTCATAGCGGTGAACTCTGAACTTGGTAAATGTAGTTCCAGACTGTAGTTCATATACTTTGCTCTGATGTAACCAGATGTAGGTCAAATAATACATTTGCTATTTAGAATCTTTGCAATGTGAAAAAACATTTGACAAATCAAAAGAAGGTACATTTACAAGGTTCTCTAAATTCTTCACCTCTGTCCTTTCAGAAAGGATTTCTAAAGGCTGAGAGTTATTTAAAAGAACTATTTGGCATATATCCAACCCTAACATTGGTTCTTATTTATACACTAGATTGTAGTATTTGTATGCACATGCTGACGTTTAAAAAGTATTCTAGATATGTATTACGTGGGCTTCATCTTGTTGGGAATATGATCCTGATGATGAAATTTTTGTGTCTTAAAATGAGCCTTGTGACTCTTACACTTTGAAATTCCATACAAACGCCTGCAAGTGTCATAAGCTCTCGAGTCTTTTTTTTCCCCAAAATGAATGACTGGATGAAATGACCACAACTGTACGATAAAAATCCTGAAGTAACAAAAGAGACTTTGGCACAATGTTCCTGCCGTGCAGCAGGTGGCACGAGCACATATCAGCAAACTTACAGCCAAGTGATTTATAATTAGGTCAAAGCATTTTTGCAAAAAGCGAAATATTCTACATTCAATATTAAAGACAATTCAGCAGTCTGACAAACACAACATTTAGACTGGCAGTTAAAGGGCTGACTTACTTTTAGCAGATTGGCAATTTATATATTTTACATGTCAATTTACACGTGTGTATATGTGTGTGTGTGTGTGTGTGTGTGTGTGTGTGTGTGTATGTATGTATGTATGTATGTATGTATATATGTATATATATATATATATCTCACTCATTCACTCACACAAACGTAATCTGACGGTTAAGTACACTTGATCTTTTTAGACAGGAGTGGCTGAATTGCAATACCAGTACGAACACAGAAATTCTACACTTAGCAGCAATGACTAATGGGTACATGTTGGTGCCTGGACGGTGAAAAGGAGTTTTTAAAAAAAATCTAAAATGTATGAATTGAAAATACAACAAACTAAAGAAACAAATGGTTTCCTATTGTTCTCCATTGAGATATGAAGACTGAAGTCACTGTGAATAGAAAATAAGAGCGTGGGAACATTCTGAGGAGTTGGGAAAGGATTGTTTCATGAGGTATTTCTGGTGGGCATCAAATCAAAACATAATGGGCAAACAACAGAAGCAGCATCCATTTAAAACAAGAAATACTAGTGGCTCTTGGATGTAAAAGTCTGTATAAGGCAGCAGCTGCACACGTAAACAACAACTCCATGGCACTGGGATGCAGGAGAAGCACAGGGGGGTTCATGGAAAGGATGAAATCCATGGATGGATGAAAAGGCGAGCTGACGGGTAACATGAAATGAAGGGAGGGGTGAGGAGCGATTGTCATTGGAGGGGTTTGATCATGCCATCAGAATCTCCACAGAGATTAAGTCCATGGCCCGAGATCACACCAGCGTTTCAGGCAGTGCGTCGGCACTGTCCGAGGACAGCAGCTGCCAGATCTGCCACCGGTCCCTCTGCCAGTCCTGCCACTCTGGGCTCTGCGGCACCATTTGGCTCTCTGTCGTTGAGGCCGAGTTACTCGACGCCGCACTCTGCCTCCCGTGCTGCAGAGGGGGCCGCTGAGCCGTCGCGAGCTGAGGTGAACTGTGCGAACTAGCCAGTCGCAGATGGCGGCCGCTGTAAGGGGGTGGGGTGCGTCTGTCGTTGAGCACAGCAGGGCCGCCCTCGCCGGTGCTCAACCCGCCTTGAGGTCTGGAGGTCGGGTTAAGCGCGTGTCCACTTGCTCGATGGGGCCCTTGCGTGCTGTTGAGGTGGGACATCACCGAGGGGTTGGCGTTGAGCTGCAGGCGTGGTGGTCCCGGCTCCACGTGGGGGCTGGTACACACTCTGGTGACCGGGGGGTGGGGCCTGCACTCGCCGATGCCAGGCGCCGTCTGAGTCCGTTGCAGCATTGCTTGCTGCCTGCCGTCGCCATGGAGTCCGTCGAGGCCTTCCTGTGAGCTGCGGGAACTTCCCTCTGACATGTTGCCATGGGAACCTAGAAACAGAACATCAACTACATCAGCAGATTTAATTATAGTTTGGTGAATAACAAGGGATACACGCGTCACTAGTTTGTGCTCGACATAAAAAAATGTGCAAAGAAATGCTTTGATTGACGAACCTTTCGGCAGGCCTTATTGTATCTTCAATGGAAAGATGGAGGATAAATAAAACCCAAATTGTTTTGTTTTTACTGTTAAAAGGTCAATTGAACTACGGAGTCTTTGGAATTATTTGGGCTGAATGAAATACATTTTCCGCCGAATTTTGCATATCATTTTAACACTGTAGGTTTTTATTCAGACAGTGTTGCGCGATGACTGAACAATTGCAACTGTATCAAAATACTGATTTAGTTTCTACCCTTTAAGCGAGGTAATCGGTTGAACGCATTCACCCGGCATCACATGTGGGAATCAGTTGCTATAAAAATGACAAACAAAAAAAGCAGCTTTTTGTTCCCCCCTGATAGTTAAAGTCGTGATGAAATGGAAAATGTCTTCTTTTTTATTCCAAGTATTCCGTCTCACTGGGGAATACGTCTCGGTACAGAAGCTAAAGAAGCTCTAACTTCCGTTTCACTGGGACTTTAATAACCGGCCCCCGGTGTCGGGCACTCACTGCTCTGGCTCTTCAACCTCAATGAAACAGTTTACCTGTGTGTGCATGGTCCTTGAGTGTTGGTTTCAGCGTCGTGTGCCACGTCCCCCAAATGTTAGCGTGCTCCTCTGATAAAGCGTCTGAGGACAGAAAAAAAAGAGGTCAAATTCCTCTTGCACAGTAAGCAAAAGCTCCATAATATTCCTTTTGTATGTCCAGCAAAAAACTTGACAATTTTAAAGAAACGTGAGATCAGATATGAAAAATCCAATCATCCACAACTAGGAGTCATTCACCTTTGCTGCCCCAAGTGTCGGCCCCGGGCTCTCTGCTCCAGCCGGCCACCTGCCCCACCAGAGTGTACTGTTCCGGGACACAGAAGAGCGGCTCGCTCCCCGGTTCCCCTCTCCGCTCACTCATGATCGGGGAGTTGTTGTCGTAAGGGGACACCTCGCCGCTGGACACCTTGTTGGAGTCGCTGGAGGAATGGCGCTCGCTCATGGAGAAGGACTCCTCTGACTGCAACAGGTCGGGACTCCTGTGGTTAATTACAGACGGTTGAAAGGAGGCGAACAGCAGACGGCATGCATGTGAACACCTCGTGTGTTTATGGGTATGGAACTCACTGTGAGGCTTTTCTTCTCAGAAGGTAGTCAACTACATCTGGATCCGTCTCCAACAGATTCATCAAAACCTCGTTCTGCAGATCAGGAGGCACCTAAACAGACGTTAACTATTAACAAAACAATTTGCGTGAAATGAATGAATCAAAAGTATTTTTCTCTGTTCTACTCCTATGCCTGTTTTAGATCATATACACAGTTAATCTGCTGAAGACAACTTTACATTTACACCAATTTCTTTTTTTCCCAATAACATAAATTGCATTAGTCTGTACTTGATTTCTAGTAAATACAACTCCACCTGTTCCATGTACTAAAATGTAAATCCAGCCTCATCGAACATTAATCTCTTTTGCCTTCATTTCCAGTGCACTTCTTCATCTGACTGTTAGGGTAATAACCTTTGTTTTATGCTCATTAAACAAGTGAATTATAATGAAGAACACGGCCCAAAGCACGCACTGTCTGCGAACGATTCTCATCCTCAAACGCTTTGAAAATATGACATAAGCGAGTTACGAAACAACATTCAGATGCCATTCACAGAGCTCGAGCTGCCTACAAATCTGTTTTTACTCGCCAACACTGAGCAAGTCGGTTCCAATTCACTATAGGCGATTAATAGCTCTTCATTGGCTTACTGCAGGAATGTAAGCCTCGGGGGGAACGGCAGTGGCAGATTACAAAACATTACTGTTTCAGGTTTCGGACCTGAAATGACCTGCAGTGTGTGGTGTTTGAGAAAACTGTCACCTCTTCAAGCCTGAATTTTCTGCTTTTATTTTGGAAAGAATAAGTTCAAGTATCGCAATGAAAAGTTCTCGATGTTGTCGGCCAACTGGCAAGAGTTTACTTTCTTCTTACATTTACTCACAAGAATTCAGGTATGACTTGGACCAAAAACACACCATCCATCTGTCATCTTGCATTCTATTTGTATTTTCTTACTTCCTTTATTGTCTTCTTTCTCTCCACTAAGATTTTATTACCAAAGACGCAGGCATTGTTGCTAAGCCAGGAGGGATTGTGTGTGTTCAGCAGAGGAGCGGAAGAATGAATTCAGGAAGTAGGGATGGGTGTCAGAAACATGCTCAATGACTGACCATGAAGAGGGTGTGGTAACTGGCGATCATCCTCTGCAGCGCGGCAATGACGGCCGTGCTCTCCTCGGCTCTGGCCGAGCTCTGGACGCTGAACTCCTTGTCCGAGCTCTTCTGCTTGTGGAGCAGGTTAGGGCCAAAGATGGTGGCCAGGTTCAGAGACGTCATCTTGTTCCCGGTGATCTGTCATCGGAGAGACAAACAGTTTGTGCAGCCATGTGAATGCTGGATCAGGTACTCTCTGTAAACCATTGAGGAGACCTTAAATACTTAATCCCCCTAGCAAAGAAAAAAGAAAGACGAGGAAGCATTTGGAGGCGATCCTTCCCGGTAATATTTCTGACCAACGACTTTTTTACAGCTTTTGAATGAACCAAGGGACAAATGCAACGATTGTCTCAAATAAGTTCCTGCGGAACAAAGCAAACAAACTACAGGTCTGAAAACGCTCTGAGGCTGTAGAACCTGAGAAGTGCTGCAGAAATGATAACACACTGCCGCAGTCACACGGTCCTTTGAGAGATTCCATCTCCTCCCTCCTGACTCTTCTTCTCTCCCTTTCCTCCTTCTCCAGTTCCCACTTTCATCTCCAGCCTCCATCCATCCTTTCATGTTAATTTTCTCATCTCTCCCTCCAACGTTCTGTCTCTCTTGGCACACTCCCCCCTCTCTTTTTTTTGTCACTTTGAGCAAAAGATGGACGCAGAGTGGCACATGGGGATTGTTAACACTAAAAGTGACGGAGTGTATGACAGCTGAATCTGTTTATCAGGTTTGGGTGATGGTGCGCATCCTGTGACACAATTAGCATCTAAAGTTACAAGCCCTTCGAAGCTTGAACAACTTTTTTTAGAGAGATAAATTCATAATTCTGCATCTCTCCCCAGTTTCCTCCCTTTTCACTCCCAGCCCCGGGGGAGAGACGGGAGCCACAAGCGGCTAAAAAGTCTAGAAGTGTTGTTCCAGGGCCCCGAGTGTGAAACGCTCCGACTTCCTGTCACGATCTCAGATACAGAGGCGCCGTGAAGTTGTGAAGGGAAAAAACACGCACGTCAATGTTCGAGTCTGTTCTCCTGCATTACGCACAGAGGAAAAAACACACTTCCATCTGCGCACAAACATGCCGAAACACACTTCTACCTCACACTTGAACAACACGCACACAAAGTGGTGAGATTGATATGGACACACGTGCATGAGTCCATGGTGTGGGAATTAAAGACGGCTAAAGGGAGTGCGGGAGAGTGGATTATCATTAAAACAATCACAGGTCATGATGTCACTTCCTGTATCCTGACCTCTACGCCCCTTATGTTGACTATCACAGGTTCAAAACCAACAGTTTCATTTTCTAACTCGTAGTCTCCAGCCATCATCAGATGCCGATATGTGGACATACGAGCCACACAAATGGATTCCGATCACTTCTCTGGTCATTTAGCTGTCCACAAGCTGTTTGCACTTGTTTGAATGTGACTAAAGGCAACTGCATTTGGATGCTTCAGATATGATCTTTTGCCCCGTCTTTTTATTATTTTCTCTTAGTTCATGGATTTAATGAATGATCTTTTTGAGTCGTATTCCCTCTTCTGGTACAAAAACTGGCGCTTACCTCTTGTCTGTCTTTGTCCTGCCGGTCGTGGGCGTGGTCGGTAACGGTGGACAGAAACTCCAGGAGGCGGTGGAGGGTATCGCTGTTGCATGCTGGGAGCAGGTAGACCAGCAGCTGAGTAACATTCTGCTGTTCATCTGAATCCAACACTGCAACACGGATTAGGATGGAGCGGTTTAAAAAGTGAGTAAAGAGGAACAGAAGAAAACAAAAGGAGAGCGGAGGTCATGTGGGGGAGGGGAGGGGGGGGGGGGGAAGCTCACATGTGGTGTTGATGAAGGCCGTGTAGAGCTCCCTGGTGAGCAGCGGGTCGGGCATGTCCCTGAGGAACTCCTTCAGCAGAGCAGCCACGTCGTGAACGCTGTACTCCTCGTCCAGCTGGACGTCAATGCCGCGGTCAAACTCCTCACGTAGCTGCAGTTGAAGAAAAGAGAGGAAGAGGGCGATTCAGAAACATCCTCCACACATAACAATGCACATTATATATCTCGGTAGTGCACACAGCCACACACACTCACTTCGTGTTGGTCCTCCAAGTGACCTGGTAGCCTCAAACTAGTTCTACCAGTACGCATCTTAATCTTCGATCTGACTTTTGGGTGACTTCCAGGGAATTAGTTTGGACCATGATGATTGTTATATAGGGGTCATCTGCTCAGCACTTAAATACCTGCTTTCATAAATTCTAATTTCACAATAAGCCGACGATGGCGGCTAATGCATAAATGTTGACGTTGGATTGTATCAACACAGACTAAATGGCTATTTACACTTGTCACACGTATTATCCAGATGTGTGAATACAAACCATTTTATTTAATGAGTTTATAATAAAGACGCGATGTATACATGCAGTAGAATAACTCATTGCAATCTTATTTGTATGGAGCTTGGGTATTGGAAGATTTCGTACAGAACAGTAATTTCACTTTCCTGCAAAATCAGCCGATGTCGGCTCCATCACCAAAACACCAAATGAGCTCACCTGTCGGACTCTCTTCTTGGAGCTTCCCACTCTAAAGATCCCAACAGTCTGCAAACCTGGAGTGGAGAAGCGAAGAAAAAAACCCTCAAAACCGGAAAGCAATAGCTGTCTCGTGCACCTGTCGTAGTCGTACCAGGAGGTGATACATGTTGGCGACAGTGGGGAATTTAGCTGCTCACCATATTTCTCGATGTGCTGACAGCAGCTGTCGACCACCCGTGGCACCTGACGGTAGATGGGATTGAGACTCAGCCTTTTGTCCCGGTGCTTCTCCTTTTTATTCAGCGTTTCGGTGGGCAGAGAGAGCTGCAGGGCCTCGAGCAGGCGAGACTGGTTGTCGTCCAGGTCCGTGATCGAGTCCACTGACATGCCTCCCTGGAGGTTAATCGTGCATTTTCATTCAGACGGGTTCAACTGAATACAACACCTGATCCTAGGTCTGTAGCTCACACTGGGGTTAATTATGTTATTTAGTCTCACCCTCCTGCATGCTCGGGGTGCAGCCTCGGGCGTGTTGGGTGACGTTGACTCATTGGCCGTCTCCGATGTGGAACTCAAAGAGGAGTTACTGCTGGATAACTCCTTATTGGACGTCCGCTTGGTGGCAAACTGCAGGACAGATGATCCAAGAGTTACATTTTGGCTTTTCCTTCAGACAGTATAATTTGTCTTCTTCTATATAGTTTGATATTTGTCCTGAAAATGCCTTAAACAAATCTAAATATGGAACCCAGGGAGAGTAAGAAACTGATTGACCTGTAAAATGGACGAGACAAGGTCAGAGGAGTCCTTGTGCTCCTCGCGTTGCGGCGGGTCCTGACGATGGCCGTCCTGACGCTGCCTGTGAGTTCTGTCATTAGCAATGACCTGGGAGAGCACTATACTGAAGGCTTGGGGAATGCATTCTGTGATTTAAAAAAAAAAAGGGTCGGGAAATAAAGGCAGGAAAGAAAGGGGATGAGGGCAAAAAGACAGGAAATAAAACTGCATTAGTTCGAAGAACAAAAAAGAAGAAAATTCTGTTAGAAACGTCCAAACATAGCTCTTAGAACTTGCAACATAGCCATCAAACACGTCCAAATAAACATATTACTTCAGCCTCACAACACATGTTCACTATGTCAGTTAATACTCGTATTGCACAACTACAGTACATCTGTTTTCCACAATAAGACATCACAGAAGGAAAGTTGCAAAATGCCACTAATTCCAGTGCCTTTGACCAAAATAACACAACCCTGATCACTCGCACCCACAAGCAACGCCATGCTCTCCATGCAGGCCATTTTTAGAAGCTGCTCCGCGCTGACACATATGTACGCAAATCCTATTCCTTTGTTCCATTTCCGCTCATTTTTGGGCATGACGAGAGGCAGAACGTTTGTTTTGGCAAGGAGTTGCGACAGACGCACTTTCAATTGAGTTTAGACAAAAATTTGGCGAAGCAATTGCAATTAACTTGGGACTTGTGCAAATGTGTGTTTGTACTGCTGAGGGACGCAAGCACTTGGAAGATATGCTTTAGAGAGGAATGACGTTATGCTAGGCCATCGCAGGCTATATATTCTATTATACAGAATCCCAGCAGCTGAGAAAAAACAGTCCAGCTGTTCAGTAGATGTGTGTGTGTGTATGTGTGTGTGTGTGTGTGTGTGTGTGTGTGTGTGTGTGTGTGTGTGT
>NW_022280042.1:3361007-3373049 GCF_004355925.1 Anarrhichthys ocellatus
TGTGTGTGTGTGTGTGTGTGTGTGTGTGTGTGTGTGTGTGTGTGTGTGTTCAGAGGAAAACGGAGGGAGAGAAAGCGAGATGCATTCCACAACCACAAGTGGAGGGCTGTGTTCATGAACAACATGACCACTAACGCTGTGACACAACGAATTTGCTCTGCAGCCTCAAAGCGCTAACAGGGCTTATGTAACACACACACAGAGACGTGCAAATACACACAATCTGGATCGCATAACGTACAGTGCTTTTCCAGTGTAATGCAAAGCTCTTCACGGTGCGTCCACAGCCAGACCACGTGTCAGATTTTCATAAATCTACATTTTCCAGGCCTACAGCGTCAGTCCTGGTTTTCATTACTCTTTATTTTAATAATTACTTCTTATTCATGTCCATGCAGTGTTTGGATGTGCTCCAAGTCCATGCAGAAAGTCAGGAAAGTTGTAAATAACATGTTAGTTTACCACGCAGGACAATACAAGTACCAACACTTTCACAAACAATTGCTTGAAGCAAAAAAAGAAAAGTATCCAAAGCAGATTATATATTAAATCTTATTTGCAAATATAGTTTGACTGAGGTCTGATCACACCAGCTCAGATTACTGTGGCTGCATCAAAGGAGCCAGCATGCTTCTCTCTGTGTGTCTCTTGCAGAGAAAAGGCTGAGCCTGCTTCAAAGTGAAATGCAGGGCCTTGTATTCAGAGACCATGGGAGAATTTTAAACTTAGAATCCATTTGGCAGGTTAGACCACAGGTACATCTGAGCCATCTGCTCCGGAGGGGGAGAGCCAGGCGACCCACCTACAGCCAGACTCGGAGCTCGGAACAAAGGAATGTGGGTCTGGTAAATAAGTTTGCCTCGTCATTATCACCAGCCGGAGCAATATAGAATCAAAGGTGCTTCAGTTGCCATATACAATAGCAGGTTCTGATTGGCCGATGCATGTGCATTTTTTTTCAGACAACACAGCTGTGACATACTGTAGCAGCCTCGTCATCTTTCCAATATAAAACTGGACAGCTGTTTCTCATACTTTTACAAGTACATTGTGTCCAATGCTGACAAACGTTCAATTTCAATAACTTTAATAACTCCAAAGATATATATATATATATATATATATATATATATATATATATATATAAACAAAGTTTTTTTGTGTCACTGATTTTGACAAATAATGCAAATTGCTTGAGTTACTTGGTTTCTGGATACTGTTTGCCTACTTGCTACGTTTATGAACTGTATGGCTTAAGTGATTCTATGTAACTTACCTAAAGCCGTATTTACTCATTTGTACCACGTTACATGAGAAAAGCAACAGCCGCCACTGCTGTGTATTTTTGACATTTCCACGTGTATTTGTTGTAAACCAGACCTGGGATCAGCACTCATTTGATGAGAAAAGCACAATTAATTTAGCCTCCTGCTCCTCTCTGCAGCTGGGCTCCCTTTTTGACTGAGATTCTCTCTCCTGCCAAATATGCTTTGCTTAGTGCAGCAGAGTGGCCGCTTCTCAGAGCCAGGCTTCATTGCGCAATGCAAAGGTGACCCAGACTTCGCAAAATTTCTACATTACCACTGCATCATTCACCAACAGGCGCTATGTGCAAAAGTAACCGGCTTTGATCATGTGCTGATACAAAAATATCAGAGATGTGATACCTCTGACTTTCAGATTAACAGAAATAAAAGTTGCATGTTTGTAGCTATACCATCATTGTTGTGGAAATCATTATTAATAATTATTGTGAGGAATAATTAACTGACATGTGATCAAACAAAAAGGTGATCTGTGCAACTTTGTTATTCAGGAAGTTTGTATCAAATGAGTAGCCCTTCGTACTACTCGGACCCTTGAAGTAGCTCTCAGTTTAAAAAAGGTTGGTGACCCCTGCCTTACATGGAGTCCCTCCACTTAAGCTAAATATAAACTGTCAAAGCCCAGTAAACAGAAAGTGGTTTTATAACCTCGCTGTTCACCTGCCTGAGGGTCGGAGACCACAGCAGAGATGGAGAGATAAAAACCCTGCGAACTGGCAAAGTGTGAAAAGAAGTTGGCGTACCTTTGTCTTTGCTCTTCTCTTTTGCTAGCGAGTCCAACTTCCTCCTCAGCGACTTTTTCCTCTTCTGTCCATCTGCGGTGGAAAAAAAACAAGAAAATAAATCATGTGAAACAAATGGTTTCCATATCGGCTGTATCTTATCTCGCCTATTATATCTAATAAGGTTATGTCGGGAATGCAGACATAAATTAGCCATGGGGGGAAAGCTGTCTATGAACTCAAATCCATTGAACTGAAATGTCAGACAGGTTCAGCTACGGTATTAGCCAGCAGGAACAACATATTAAATCACTCGCATTGTTTATTTACGCCGGCTTTCCCACTTTCACAATGCCATGCGCGTTTATATTTGTCTACGTGAATGCTTTACATCCGTGCTCTGAAAGCAGGGAAGCCACTTGTCAGCTGTCAACATGATGAATGACTCCTGAACTTCTTGATTAATGACCAGGGAAATCTGGAAATCGTGGCACATGCAGCTTAGTCTCAGAGAGCTCGTCTCGAGCCAGGATGTCAGTTTGTGAAACCTCAGCAGCTTTTAGTGCCGTCATTCGGTCACTCTGCTGTTTTTTTTTGGTATCACAGAACCAACTCTTTTACACATCAGATCATCGTGAACCCGTTGAGTGAGCCTTCGCTTTGGTCTGCTAGTTTAGCAACCTCAGTTTGAACCCCCCCAGATGTTCCTTTCAGCTGTATCAAATGAGTCACTTGTAGGGTTCAGGAAATTTCATCCAGCCCCAACAGCACGCGCGGTGGTAGCCCGCTACGTTAGGGAGCAGCTTCAGTTTCTCCATGTGTCCAACCATCTCTGACAAATCTGAACAAGTTCAGCAAGGCTGCTGTTCTTTGATAATCAATTTATTGCCACCGTGGTGATATATGAGAAAGGTACGTGTCCTTTTAAGACTCTCAGCTTGGAGTCAGTCTTAGGGTGTATGTATGAGGGAAAAATAGGTGGGAAACGGTGAGGAGGGTGGTGTGAGATGGGAGAAAGAAAGCAGATGTTGTGAAGGCAGCGAGAGAGGGAGTGAGACGTGAGAAGCAGAGATAGGAAATGGTTTGGATTTTTGACAGATGGCTCCCAAAGCCGTACGGAAATCCCCCGAACCTCCAAACCTTCCCAATCTAACTCCCAACCGGTTGTGCAACCGTCTGATGGACCTCTGCTTCTTTTTCCCCGTGTCAGTGCACCATCGCCCCATCCCTCTTTGTCTCTCTTTCGGTTCTGTCAATCTGTTTTTCGGTCTTGAAGAAACACTAGAAACATGACCCCATGGCGCTGGGATGAATATGAGAAACAGCAGGTCCGAAAAGCCCACATTAGCGGTGCTGAAATAGCACACGCACAAGAAACTCATACACACGAGTTGGAATATTTCCCTAGCTAGCACATGGTGGCTGTTGGGGGCTCTGGAATTCATAAGCAACACAGACAAGTACGCATTAAATCATGGTAGGGAGAGCTTTAACCTTCAGCTGGAATGCAAGGCCCTGGTTAATCCAGCACTATACCTACGGCAGCCACGCCACTCATATACAGTGCAGGGAAAAGAAGCTGCACACTTGCCTGACGTGCATCTGTGTGCACAGACTTCTGAGCTGAAAGAATAATTCTGGTTTAATACAAATTTGGGTCTCATTTCTGTCGATTATGAGAACAATATTTTGAAGCAAAGTAATTGCTGAGGTCTGGAAACATAGCTGAATGACTATAACAAAGTTGTGTGGGGCAAGAAACAAGTGTTGGTTGTAAACGAACCAACTGATTCGTCAGATTTTTGAGATCATTGGATCCAAACCTGGGGGTCAGGACCCCCCAAGGGGTCAGAGATCTGGAGGGTCATTAGATTGAGAGGAATGTACAGCATGTTTTTTTTTTCGAGTTTTATACTAATCAGACTAATTGGATAATTTTTCCTTCTCGGGCCTCTAAAAAATTAATCGGAGTGAGGAAAAAATACTTTTTGACATGAGTTCAGTCTGTGGGGCCAAAAGCCAAAAAGGTTGGGAACCACTGAAACAAATACTTTAATTTGGAGCTAAAACCACAAGTGAGCACAAAAAATGTGGTCACAAACACCTACAGCAGGTTCTGTTCCAAATAAGCCTGGCTCACCTGAGGGTTTCATCATTTTACATGAAGTTCAGTTTACTTAACTACTCAAACCTGTAACACAGTTGAATAATGTTTTCTGTGTCTCTGGAGGGAGCTCTCTGAAGTCTGAGAAAACACGGCTGATGAGGTCATCTCAGTTTTGGCTTAAGACCTCAATTTAGTTTAACAGGAGGCCTGTTACAGACTGGGAGCAAAGATATGGGCAGTTACCAGGAAAGGGAAACCTAACAAAAGATGCCATTGAGTTGCATTTTGAGAAATGGAGGATCCATAGTATTTGGGGCGTATTAGGGAGTAGAAGTTGGAATATATGGGTCTCTCTTGATTCCAACGCTACTCATCCGATACCAAATACATGATGTATTAACCAAACTCTGAGTCTGATCCTTTTCTATAAACTGTGATTCATGTAGACATTTTTAGCATGGGCGGGCCCAGTGGGAAACAAACCACCGACTCAACCAGTTTCAGAGCAGTGCCCATGCCTGCTATATCTGCACTAATTTGTCCAATTTTGCCATTTTCCTAACCCTTATTCGCTTAATGATTTGCTATAAGTGACCAAAAAAAGTCGTTTGATTTTAGATAGGCCCAAAAACAACTTTTAATAGCCTGTACATGGTGACAAGCGGGGTGACAGCACTGAGCCCCAACTGCAGCGGAAAGGGAGTCGTGTGTGGGGTGTAACAGGAAGCACGTGATCTCAATGGTTTACATCTAAATCCATGTGTTGTAACAACTTCCCCAAACATAGACCCTACATGACTTCCCTTAAATATACTTGACGAGCGGATGTGGTCAGTGGCTCGAGCTTTGGCTTTACTTTATGGGACACTTGGAAGTAGCTGCGCAAGCTTACAAAGCAAACTAGTTAAGAATTTCAAATGGGTGGCGTCTTCTTCACAGAACAGTTCACAGATGTGTTTTGACAGTGGTTAACAGTCGCATAAATGTCAGCGTCTTGAAAGGCTGATGCTATCTGAAGGATGCTATAATCCCACCCATTTGGAACCAACCAGATTATGTTGGCACTTAACTTCCGACACACACATTCTCCCACCTTTCGGCATGGTAATCTGACATCCCAGATCATAGTCCTGGTGTAATCGGGTGTAGGCTACTTCCTGCAGCCTGGCCCTCTCCAGCTCCGACAGGCTCTGGATGGCAACCGGCGTCAGACGCACGCTCCGCCCCGACAGGCTGCTCCAGGTGAAGTCACCCTGAGGGAGGCAAAAGTTAGCACAAAGATTAGAACATAAAACGTACGAATAGAATGTAACGAGTGTTTTTTTAATCTTGAAAAATGTTTCTTTGCAAGAGAAGCACATTAAGGTTCCCTGGACTTGATGCATGTGAAACTAAGTAAACCCTTGGCCTCTGCATTCTTTGAGTCATAAAAAAAGGATTAGAAAAAACATTTTTGTGATTCTCATAGATCATGAGTTTGAGAGTAGATTATATTTGAGAACATGTAGTACAACAAACGCAGTCCAAAAAGATAAAGAGCATTATGTGAAAAGTCTGCAAAATACGTGTGTGCAGGATGGTCCTTTTACAACAGTGGAACATGAGCCGAACTGAATGTATACAGTTGAAGTACACAGGCATAGATGGAAAGAAGAAGAAAAAGAGCAAGTGAGGACATGAAGTGGCCTCGCACTGATGGATTTGCAATACGCTTTCCACACACATAACCGGCGTTGAGAATGCATATGAGGAGGTGAGGTCACTATGAGGCCAGAGCGTATAGGAAGCAGTCTGAGTCACCGCGCTCATTTTTCATCCTCAGACAGGTCTACGTTGCAACTTTGGCTTTAATCCGTGATCAAGGTGGAGTCGAATCAAAGTGAATTGTAATGAATTGCCGCAGACCCAGAGAGCGCTTTGGCTTTGATGAACGTTTGAGTCATCTGAATCTCTGGTCATGCATTCCTCTGTCTACTGAGAAGAGAGGTCAGGAAGAGACAGAGGACAGACTGCTGCAATTTATCTAATGCCTTATCCAGACAGAGGGCTTACAAGTGCACTCTAATGTGTCTGTGTTTATGGTCTTCATTTTGTGCTGCCACAAGCAGAGATAAACCATTTTACATCAGTTTATATCTTTGAAAAAATACAATTTCATCACGTTGCCCTCTGGAGTGATGTTTATTCTTCACGTCTTCGAGAAAAAATGGGCTTCTCTGAGACACACTGAAGACTTTATGTCACTTCTCCTGTCACGATTTAGCCTCCATCAACAATATTTTCTTGAAGTGATTTCTCCCGCTGTCAGCTCTCTTGTTATTTGACCCCACTCAGCTCAGCTCAGCGAAGCAACAGAGCCATCGTTCAGCCGTGGCAGCAAAAACAGAATGTGGACACAAGGCAACCTGGAGAGCCACCTGAGTGTGTGTGAATGAGGTCTTGTCACAAGTCCGGCAAAAAACAAGTTGCGTGTTGCCCCCCCCCCCTTTTTTTTTGACAGAGCATGTCATCCAGCACAACTGTTTGTGTGTATGCAATTCCTTATCGCCGGCCGAGGAAACACTTTTCTCTGCCGCTTGACCTCACACGCAGCTTGAGGGGGCGCGCACACACGCCTGCACTCACACGCCTGCACTCACACGCCTGCACTCACACGCCTGCACTCACACGCCTGCACTCACACGCCTGCACTCACACACGCCTGCACTCACACACGCTGCAAAAGCAAAGACAAACAGTTGGAAAAGTTAAATAAGAGGCCTCTCCGCGGTCAAGCTGGTTCTGCCCAGCAGGATTTCTGAAGGGGATGGATGAGCTTCAGTTCTTGAGTGTCGGCCTATGAAACCCGTGGAATGCTGACAGCAGGGTGAAGAGGCCGGACTAAATGCTGGTATCACTGCTGGATTCTGGCAACAATGAGCTGAAAGCCTGCGTGAACCGCAGGGGGACGCCCATTCAAATGTACAAACCGAGGCGTTCCAAAACTGCCCCGCACGGTTTGGCTTTTGACAAAGTAGATTCCTGTATCACTTGTCTCCGTCAAAGAGGATGTGTGTCTATATATTTTTGAAGGGGTCAAAAAGGCACACCACATCTGCAACCACTGTGTTATCACATGTTATATTTCTTTACCAGATGTTGGTTTTAGAATTAACATTCTTGACCTGTAATTTGGATGCATGGTCAAGTGCAATTACATGATAAGATGATGTTTACAATGCAGATCATAGGTGAGGGATGGACTGCAGATGATCTAGTAAATAAAGAGCTTTGTCTTTGATGGTCCGGTAAAACGCCTGCATCACTGCTGACGCCATATCGAACCGCCTGTCCATCTCCCGCTCTGTTTGAGCTTCACTCATGAACAAGGACAAGGTTGCTAAAACCCCGTCCCCCCCATAAGAAATGTATTGGCTGTTATCACTCACCTAAATGGAGCAAAAATCAGGGATTTGGGATTTATTTTGGCCTTCAAGCTTTTCGAGCCGACGGCCAAGTTTACCTCGTCAGACATCCGAGCCTGGCCTTAACAGCAGCAGACATAAACACAGCAGCTGATTGGTGAAAAGTCCTTTTGAGTTCATGATTTCATTTTAAACAGTAGATATTCATTTTTCTTATCATCCCCTGTAAGAAAACTGCTCACATCTAATAGCAGTCATCTAATCGGGAGGTCATTTTCTCACTCTTGAGATAATGATAGTCTGCTACTATTATACACCATAGAAAATGCTCATTTGTTTGGCTCCATCAGCGGAGTTAATGAGCTACAGCATACATGGATAGCATTGTCGTGACCAATCTCTGAATATTATTCTCACCCCGTGGACTTTAATGAGATCACATGTCACTCGACCACACATCGCACTGAAAACGCACATTGCACCGTAGCACTTAGCCTAGCTGTGGCCTGTAGAACATACAACCAAAGCATTCATTATCTGGGACCTCATGACGTGGACATTTAGTGAGATGTAACACTGTTTGAATAGCCTCTATGGAGACAAATCTGCCATGCAGCTACTGTCACAATCCTTTAACTCCTGTTTGTCTCCAAAATACAGTCAGTTGCTATGCCTTTACATAACTGCCATCATTTGTTTGCCTCTGTATTTATTAGAACTGTCGAACCCCCCCACAGATGTTGTTTGCTGGACTGGCTGAGCAGATCTAATCAGATAATCCCAACCTTAACTAATAGTATTTTCTGCCAGTTTTGCCACACTTAATGCAACTTTTGCATTAGCAGAAATAATCCACATTAAATCATGAATGTGCTTTGCAGGAATGCCGGAAAGACAAACGGTTAGACATGTGGAGGAGGAGAAGAATGCAGAAAGTGATTTAGGTGTGGAGCTCATCAAAGCCAAACAGCTCGGTGAGAGTGCACGGGTGTTGTAAACCAGTTACTAAATGTTTAAATAAATGTCCAACTTGGCGTTACTATTACCAGTGCATGTTGTGTATGTGAAACAGTATGTGAGGCTTCTATTATGGGATTCAACACTTGAACTGGAAAGATTGATGACTCTGCTGACTGGACGCGCACAGTGCAGTTAGATGACTAATGCCATCTGGACATACGGTGCACTGCAGCATGCGGTTTCTGTTCTATTTTAGACAATGGTGCAAAAACACCACGGACAAAGGAATATGTCAGTTTCCGTGGCAACGCATACACAGCAAATCAAAAGGGCCAGGAAGTGAGAGAAATATTACTATGGAAACGCACCAGGGACACACGCAATGGGGCACGTGTTGCTGCGCTGCGTGAATCAATCTCAATTTAATGTGAACAGAAAAAAGCCTCTTCTAGGTTTTTACTCCACACTGATTTGGGAACAGTAATGACAGCCATGCATGCTTTCACATGATTGTCCTCTCTGATTGTCCTTTGTGACTTATTGACAGCACCACGTGAGAATGTAACCAATAACAAACACAGCTTCCCCTTTCCTGCTCAATATTCCATGTTGACATCGGTGTGACCATTATTGGCCTGAAACGCCGTGGCAACGCATTGGCAAAACTGTGTTTCTATGAGTCACCATCTGATGATTGGTGACTTTACAAGTGTGTGTGTGTGTGTGTGTGTCTGCGCGTGTGTGCGCGCGTGTGTGTGTGATGGGAGAGAAAGCAAGCCTCAAATTAATATATGCACCCACACGCTGCCTTGAAGTGCAGTTCGAAATATCCCTACTACAACCATGTACAGCAATAAATTGAGACAATGTAGCAAATCCTCTTTTAAGAAAGAAGACTGCTATAAAGCCTTTAATCCACTGGCTTGAGCAGTGCAGGGTGAAAATCCTGCCAGGCAGATGAGTTTTGACCCTAAAGAAAGCACGTATGATAAATGCCAAGGCATTTTCAATTTCTTTCATGTAAGCCTTGTTTTTTTTTTTTTTTTTTTCTGTTATACACTAACGGCTTTTTACGTAAAGCAATCCATTGCTGTAGGACTGTACGGTGAAAGTGAGAGATGCATCAATCTGGCTTCAACTGAGGATGTCTGTTCACCACTTTACAAATTCAAATATCTCAACTTTCATATGGATTGCCATGGAGTTTTGCACAAACATTCATGGTTCCTAGATGATGGATCCTGCTTACTCTGGCGATCCCCTGACTTTTTATTTCTTGCCGCCAGCAGGTGATATTTTTCGCATATTCAGTGAAATGTTCCAAGTGTTGTGCAGACATTCGCGGATCCTTATGACTGTGGTGATTTTATGACTTTTGCTCTAATGCTACCATGAAGTACACATTTGTGGTTCTGAGTGAAATGTCTCCACTACTATGGGATGCAGATAACAAATCTGCCAGTGGGAGGAAAACACAGGTAGCCACTTAAGGCGCGGACACGACAGCGTCTCTGATTTACAGATGTGTTCTCTACAACCTTATGCATACACACACATCTGTAATGGTTAAATCATGCTGGCTGGCTTTGTATAAACTACGTGACGTGTGCAGTGATATTCGAGGAAAGGTACCAGAGGCCCAGGCAGAGGTCCCTTTTGGTGAATGCAGACACCGAAGGAACTTTGATAAATTCTTCGCATTCTAATTTTTGGTTTGTTTTCTTTCCCTTTTGCGTTGCAGCTGGCTTTAAATGACCCTTGGGCAGAGTTTCTGTGCCACAACACTGATCCAGAGGAATGCACTTGTATTTTTCAACACTTTTTCTTTTACAGGTTAGCTTCATGCATACATGTAATAGATTGCTTTCACTGACCTGGAACCTCCTCAAGGTTCCCACCTGCTTGTAATTAGTGACCACCCTTACTTTGACAGTGTGTGTGCGTGTTTGTACATCTGTGTATCTGTATCTGCTACACAGCAACGATTAATAGTCTCCTCCACCTGTTTTGGGTTGTCCCTGACGCCGCCTGAGGGGGAAATAACCGCCGAATTGTATGGATCCCACGCACAGGTTGCATAACCTGATACAAACCCAATTCAGCGGTATCGGGCTTATCATTGGTTGTAAAATGTGAGGTTATCAGCCTCCAGTATGGGAGGGCTTGCAGATGGAGTATTATGTGAGGAAAATAAGATGTTGTGGTTGTAAATGCAATTATCATACCATCCAATGCAATGCAAAGAAATGGGCAGATTCAGACACATCTGGTTGTCTATATGCAGCTGTAACACAAATAATGTGTCGGTTGGTGCTGAAATGATTAATCCTTGCAGTAAAACAACATATTGTGCTAGTATATTAACTACATTAAGTCATTTGTAAAGTAAAATGGCAAATGTGTTGTTTCCACCTTCTCAAACTTGAATGTTTCCCTTTTTTTCATCATTATAAATTTGAAATCTTAGGGTTTTAGACATGTGTAGAGGGCTATTTTGTGACATTTTGAACCACTTGAAGAAGAGGTCTGGTTACAATAAGTCATTTTCATGGTTATGAGTTATGGTACACACTGTAT
Organism: Anarrhichthys ocellatus; assembly: GCF_004355925.1. NCBI lineage: Eukaryota > Metazoa > Chordata > Actinopteri > Perciformes > Anarhichadidae > Anarrhichthys > Anarrhichthys ocellatus. The sequence continues at coordinate 3,372,103 of NW_022280042.1, forward strand.
GGGAATTAAAACAAGTATTTACATTATGGTTACATAAGTTGCATTTGATCTGGTCAAGATTAAGATAATAAAATGCATAAAATCAGTACAGAAAGAAATGCACTTTCAGTCAGTCTTGTCCTTCCCAGCATGCAGCAGAGGACAGTCTGTCCAATGTTTCCATCTGAGAATGACATTCTGACAAACAAAAGTGAGGATTGGACTTGGGTTTTGTTATTTTAATTGGCAGTAAATGAATGAACAATGAAATGTTTCTAGCTGTGGGGCCGTCACCACACGTTAGTGATGAAATCCAGAATATGCGGGTGTCATCTTTCACTGCACATTGTTTTTCGTCTGCCTTTGCATTTAATGAGGGCTTCCTGGCTCGGTCGCAATAATGAGCAACTTGGAGTGTGTGCTCCAAATATTCCCCTCTAATCATTGGCAGGCACATCTAAAGCATCGGGCCAACTTCAAACATTTTAAAGACAGATTAATATGAAGGACCTGCAGCAGTAATGAGGTCCGACCTTGACGACTTGGGAGCTCGCATAATGGTTATGTAAGCTGCAAAAGCCAAGAAAATCAGGTATTTTATCAACACCACAGTTGATAGGAGAAGTTGAGGTAATGTGTGTGTGTGTGTGTGGTATTGTTTCAAAGCAATGTGTAGATGGCAGTCTGACCACAGATTACATTCAAAAATCAGTCAGCTGTTATTGGCAGACTGGGTTTATGTCAGACATAATACTCCTGTTTGCAACACTGAACTTTATACATACAAACCGTGTGTGTGTGTGTGTGTGTGTGTGTGTGTGTGTGTGTGTGTGTGTGTGTGTGTGTGTGTGTGTGTGTGTGTGTGTGTGTGTGTGTGTGTGTGTGTGTGTGTGTGTGTGTGTGTGTGTGTGTGTGTGTGTGTGTGTGTGTGTGTGTGTGTGTGTGTGTGTATACACGTGTGCGTGTGT
>NW_022280042.1:3373149-3468487 GCF_004355925.1 Anarrhichthys ocellatus
CAATTCTGGCCAAAATTGCAAGTGCTATTTCTGTCTGGCAGAAGTTGTCATAACCTTTCATGACATATTTGTCTCTGTGTTGCAACTCTTCATTCTACGCCGTGTTGCTGCACACTTTATTTTTCCTGTATTCGTGTGAATTGTGGGAAGTGCAAAATTGCAGCTCAACTGTGAAGATCTACTATTTAAATCCCCCTTAAAAATCCTGCTTCACATGAACAAGTCAGTGAGGAACGTCTTAAACGTAGCTTTGCATCATATAGACCTGTGACATATCTCCCATAGTGATGTAGTACAAAGCTATAACGCTGATTCTTATGTTCACAATGAGGTTAAAACCAGTGTGAGGGTACAGCTGTGTTTAACATGCTAGTAATTGGTCCTCAGCACTACTTTGCCTTGCAAACCATTGATTTGCTTACATGGCCTGTTGGGAAACCTTCAAATTGCTTGGGATGGACGACAAAACAATTGTTAACTTCACTTTTTCCTCTCTACATACTGCTTTGCCTCTTCTCTGCACTTTCCTCCATATCCACGGTTGTAATTTGAGTAAAGGGGGTTTCAAAATTCCCATTTTTGTCCCTCTCAGTTTTACGGTTTCAGTTTGATGAGCTCACTAAAACATAAAAAGAAAAGAGTCCTCTTTATGACCCTATAATGAAGATGAGGCAAGTGTTTTATGGTGCGCACACAGCCGTTAGTCAGTCTGATACAGTCATCAACATATGACATAAATATTGTTTTAGATTGCTTTTGGGTTCAATTAATTAGCAATTCATATATAATATATAATTCTTCTGTAAAAGATCACAAGACCTAATTCCAACACAATGTGTTCTTTGTTAGATTAATAAACTTTATAGAAATAAAGAAAACCCATTGTTCTTACTCCTGGCCCAATATGTCCTCCAGCATTTTATCTCCCCAGAGTTTTGACACACACACACACACACACACACACACACACACACACACACACACACACACACACACACACACACCAAGTCTCATTCAACTGTATACAACTCTATAAATCCTCCTCCTGTCTCTCTCTTACCAGACTTACCAGGCGTGTGCGTGCACGCGTGTGCGTGCACGCGTGTGTGTGTACATACGTGTGCGTGCACGCGTGTGTGCACGCGTGTGTGCGCGTGTGTGCGTGCGTGCGTACACACACGTGTGTGTGTGTGCGTGTGTGTACACGTACACGTACACACACGTGCGTGTGTGCGTGTGTGTACACGTACACGTACACACACGTGCGTGTGTGTACACGTACACGTACACACACGTGCGTGTGTGTGTACACGTGTGTGTGTGCGTGTGCGTGTGTGTGTACACGTACACGTACACACACGTGCGTGTGTGTGTGTACACGTGTGTGTGTGCGTGTACACGTGTGTGTGCGTGTACACGTGCGTGTACACGTGTGTGTGTGCGTGTACACGTGTGTGTACACGTGTGTGTGTGTGCGTGTACACGTGTGTGTGTGTGCGTGTACGTGTGTGCGCGCGTGTATGTGTGCGTGTGCGTGTATGTGTGTACGCGTGTGTGCGCGCGCGTACGCGTGTGTGCGCGCGCGTACGCGTGTGTGCGCGCGCGTACGCGTGTGTGCGCGTGCGCGCGCGTACGCGTGTGTGCGCGCGCGTACGCGTGTGTGCGCGCGCGTACGCGTGTGTGCGCGCGCGTACGCGTGTGTGCGCGTGCGCGCGCGTGTGTCACAACAACCATACACGACTTTGTCCTGCTACTTCCTGCAGTCCGGACAGACACATGATCACTACGACGCTGGAAGAAAGAGGCCACGGTTGTTGTTTTTAATTCAGTGTGACTTCAATACAACCAAACAACCAAAGTTAGAATGTGTCCCAAATGTCTTTGAAGATGTTCTAAAGCAAATAATGAATTCAAGATGTTCTGGCAATTAATTTCTAATTCCATTTCTGAAACAGCTGAGCATTTTCTTCTCTTAAAAGAGAATTTGTCTCTGCGTGTCGAATTTCACATGATTTCACACACTGTGGCTGTAGACGTTTCAGTTGAATGGCAGTTTCGCAACCACAGACTGGGCCTCCTCCTCCTCCTCCGTGCCTAAGACGGTTTCCTCACTAAAAAACATGGATGCAAAAAAACTTTGCATGTCGGATGAGTTGGTCTTTATTTTCTTTTTTGAGGAAGCGAGTTATAACTGGTGTTTAAGATAAGAGTTGTCGCTGAGCCATTTCAGAAGCATTCTCGAACTGGAGCTCCAGTTTCTTCTCGCAGTCCAAAGACGTGTAGTTTAGATTAATAGCCAACTCGACAATAAAGGAGTTTAACTGTTTCACTTTAGCTGATTGTCATCAGCACCTATTATAACAGATCAGAGTGAGTGCGTTGACTTAACACATTTTTCATGGATGTAAGCGTGGGCAAGATAAGAAGTTGATCCTATTAGGGAATAGTAGGTTTATTTTTCACCCCAGTGGCAAGAACATGAGCCAACACAAGTACAGCACATTCCCTTGGTTTCTCTCTCTCTCTGTGCTTCTTCCACCGTATCCATTTAACATGGCGGGATCAGAGCAAATTCTCCATAAGACTCTTTATTTTCCACATGGGTGCAAGACCCCCCCTCCCCTTCCCGAGTTAATCCTGTGCGGCAGTTAAAGAGTGGGGATTAGAACCTGCTGGTCCGCTCCTCAGAGTCAACATGATGTTGAAGATGACAGAGTGGAGGCCGAGCCGTGGTCACTTTATGAGGCACATGGCAGCGCTTATGCACAACTTCAATGCAAGGCAATGGGACAACTACATACTGTTGACTTGTAAATGCACATCCTGGGCTTGCATCTGTGGTCAAATGCTTTTGGCACATATATTACATCTGTATGAACCTCTGTTTCTCCATGTTTACAATCAATCTACGCTGAAAAGTTCATATGGGTCGTAGGTTCTTGCATTTTGGTGTGTTGTGGTGCACTGGGATGTAAAATCCATATGAAAGAGAAGTTCAGGGACTTTTCTATAAAAATTGCTAAAAGCTGAGAAACGGTGAGCGTCAACCAATCTGTCCATAAACGGACAGTTCTCCGCTGGATCACAGAGGAATCTAAACCATTCACAAACAACGAAGCACCGCATATAAGAGAAAACAGATGTGATCCAATCGGACACACAAAATCATCAGCCTCGTTTCAGTCCAGGAAGTTTTAGCCAAGTGTGACTTCCTGGAGACCCACGCCACACCCGTCACTGCCCCACAATGCTTTGTTCTCTCCGGGCGGTGGATGTGCCGCTGCGTGTGTGTATGTGTGCATGCCTCTGTGCGCGTGTAACGTAGGTCATCGTCTGGTCAGTTGGTCTATTATTGATTTCCTGGCAGAAAGAGAATGAACACAGCGCTCTAGTGCCGCCCAACACACCCAACTCTTCAACCCATCGAAATGTGTGGGAATGCGTGCCAGAAAAGAACACTATATATAAAGTGTTAACAATACAGTAACGACTAGGTGTAGAACACTTTACACAGGCTGATTAACATGGCAAACTACTTATCACCTTCCCACTGGCACTGCTCGGTGGGAGCAATCAAAACTCAAACAAAGTCCATTTCTCCCCGGGCCTGTTAAGTGTAGGTCTGATTAGTTGTGAGTGTTTGGAAACTAAATCCACCAAGACCGCACCACAAGGATTTAATAAGGTCCGGCACTGAAACATGATGACAGAAAGTAAATCCTTCAAAGGGAGAACGTCTGTAACGGTGTCGGGACTGTACAAAAATGATTGGGAGTAGATTTAGATTTACACAAAACATCTCAGTACTTTCCAGGAACTACTTTTCGCTGTTTTCATAAGCGGAGCACAGTGGATTAGTTATGAAAATAGACCCTCATACATCAGATATGCCGGGTTTGTAAAAATATTTTCAAAATATAAATCCATGAGTAAAACTAAAAAGTCCTACTTTGGACAATTCGACTTGCAGATGCCAAGTTTCAGTCAACACAGTGAGCTATGTGCAAAGGACACCGATGCTTTTGTGGAAACATTCCCGCTCTTTTCCACCTGTTCTAAGGAACAAACAAATACTGCCTCATGATCACTGCAGCCACTTAGACAAAAATAAAAGGAGATGCTGGTACTTGGAATGTATGCTGCTGACTTCCCTCAGTCAGCATAACTTTGACTTTCAGTTCCCTTAAGTATTGAAGGAAGAAGTAATGACATGTCTGCAAGTATCGCTATTTGGGAAATTCTAGTTAAATCTTTTCTGCTAAAATGTGCAAATCCCATTTAAGACAATAACGCGAGAATTACGCCTATGTAATGAGCGAGTGAAGATGCAGCTGTGCAGAAGTGGGACACTGCAAGCGCAACAACCGCTTGATGGGCGGAGTTATTCATCCAGTCATCCGTCAATCTGCAGGTCCTGATCTTTCCTGTTTACATACTCTCATCAATTGACTACAAACAAGTGTCTACCAGCGCACATGGCGATCGCGCTCCCTGCAGATTTCCCATAGATAACTCTGTCATTCATCCTTTATCATTTTTTTTGCTTATTTCCTGTCTTTTTTATTCATATTTTTGTGGTGTCAGAAGCAAAATGTAAGCAATGCCTCTCCCCTTCTTCTTCTTTTACATTTTTGAGGGTTTCACTGCACATATGAAGCTCTCTACAACTTCATGAACGGAATAGATGGCCTCAATTTCAACAAGTCTGCGTTTATACCCACACCGTGTAAATGATGAATAAAGCCACCAGTGCTGGTTTCATGAAAGCCAATTTGCACTCCACTCCCAGTGAGAAAATGGTCAGAACACGGGGAGAGGAGGAGTGGAGGAATAATAATAATAATAATAATAGAATGGAAGGTAAATATTGAGTGAGTGAGCCACGAGGAAATGGGTGTGTGCATGTGTGTTTGCGCGTGCACTGCCACAACAGCCTTGTTGATCCTCACATTCCAGTGGCTGCCTTAAGAGCAGCTAATCCAGTCTTAGTCAAAAGCCCCTTGAACCCGGGTCACACTTCGTCTGCACACATACTCACAAGTTAAATGCATGGGCACACACATTAAACGGGTTTGTCCTGTGTGCAAATATGTGCATAGGGCACATGAGTGCACGTAGCCGCTGCAAGCATAAACAGTGTCTCCAATGAACCAACTGTGTGCGTGTGTGTCACAGAAAGCAGTGTTATTCTTGGCTTCATCTGTGTTATTCCTTGTCTGACTTTGGATATTTCCTTCATCCAGGCTCTCTGAGATGTAACCGAACTGGACATCTGACTTCCACCTCTCCTTGTTGTCTGTCAGCTCATCTGTGTCTATCTGTCTGGGCTTGATTCCATCGGTGCATCTGTCTGCATAGGTTTGTCTGTCTGAGTTTTTGTCCTGCTCTCCATGCAAACGAAATCTGTAATGATCAATGGCGCAAGCACCTTTCGGGCTGGTCACGTACGCGGCCGCTATCGGCTAATCTGTGACAGGCAGCGATCACCGTCATGACCGACAATGAGGCCGTTTATTTAGAGCTGCATGCTACTTTTAACCTTGAGGCTACTTGTTCACACCAGCTTGTTGTAGTAACTTGGTGAGGTGCCTTGAAACCCTTGAAAGTGCGTTCTATTCTGACACCGTGGTTAGCGTCTCGGTCGACTCCGCTGCGTGTGACACGTTGCCTTGTCCTGCTCTGAGACTCCTCTGTGGAAGCTGTAGTCGGTGCAGCCAGAAGTAGGAAGTGGAGTCCTACTGTGAACTTTTAGACAAAAGTTGGACAACATTATAACTTGTGTTCCAAATGGAAAAGGTTATTACGGTTTATGTTGTGTATTTTCAACCAATTCCATCCAATTAAATTCAAAAAATTAATCTGGGGGGTTTTGCTAGTCAAGAATGATACAAACACTTCACAGTCACAATCGCTGGACCACTTCACTAATCATGGGAGCCAAGCTTCTCAGTTTGGTCACAACTGTTCTTGGCTTTCTTCCGTGTTGTTATTGTTTCCTCTAATTCCATCAAGCAAAGTGCTCTTCTGTGCCGCTGCAGTCGTGGAGATTGCATCCACAACAACCTGTCCACCAAGGAGAAGCAGAGTAGTGTCGAGCAGTATCGCCTGGAAAATGTGTGTGCATGCTTCTGAGCTTGTTTGCACTTCTTTCCAAAGCATTTTTTGTTTTTTGTATTTCTGGAATCGTGAAACCATTATGAGCCTCAAGTCTGCAAGCATCACTTGTCCTCTGCAGACTGCTGCGAGATGCAAATGCACTGCTCTTGATACAAAATGTGCAGGGCCGTGAGGTGTATCCTGCTGAGCTTTAATGGCTTTGGCTAGTTTTGCCTTCGCTGTGTTGTTGAGGTCAACCGCTGAGCAACAGCTGGCTGAGGTGTTGACAATGAAGAGATTTCTCCACCGGACGGCACAATCTCTTCTCACTATTTAGCATAGTTCTGCTTTTGTGTGCATGACTCATGATGCATCCATGTGTGGCTGTGTGGGTTGAGTGCAAACATCAGCATGTGTGAGTGAAGTAATGGATTACAAAACTTTTAATATGGTAGACTTGATTAGTTCCGTCTTTATTCCAGTTCAGTGCGCCGTTTTGCAGCAAATCAGGGCGAACGTGCTGTTGTGGGGCTTCAAAATTCCCAAACTATGATGCAACACTTCTGCACTTCACACGGCAACACGGTGCTTGACATCATGCCCTCATGGCTTTCACACAAACAGCCAGGAAACATGTCTAACCTTTTCTTGAACCTGCTGGCCAACTCCGCTACAGACACACCTGAATACATGAAGTAATGAGGAAACCAGGGCAAGAGCTTCAGCTGTAAATCAGACTCCTTAAAACATCACATATTTTGTTCAGGCCCAGAGAGACTCCTGCCTCTGGTAGCCCATCTCCCTTCGGCAAACAGTGGATCAGATCTTGCCAGAACTTTCTCCGCTGCGCTTCCTCCGCTCTGCTTTCCCCTCAGCCTTCGACCATCTCCATAAAAAGACAAGTCACGGGGAGGGCGGACTTCTCTTTCGCTGTTGATAATAAAACAAGTGCCTTTCCCCCGACAGGGTCTAGAAAGAAAAGCTAGGGAAGGGCGGTGTTGTCATGACGGGCCAGAAGTGACGGCTGTGGAACGCCATTTTCAACTTTCCCCACACATGCGATAACGGATCACAAAACATGACGGGCATGATAAGAGGTCAACAATCCCGATGCACATTGTGAAAGGACGGAGCAGAAGACAGATCTGAAGGAGACATTTTCCCCCAATATTGGACAGGCCCTCTGTAATGAAACCATACCATATCTGTGTGCATTCCTAGTAATTGCACTCCAACAAAACGTCCACTCATGTTAAGTTCTCCCTCTGGGTCAGGGTGTGCTTTGGAAATCTTGTGGTCAATGTAAATAAACTCGCTGTGCCGATGACTAAGAAGCCGCATGGATGGTTGATGCCATCCACCCACCCACACACACACACACACACACACACACACACGCATGCATGAGCAAAGCTGTTCATTACAGACGCGAGAGCATCGAGCGTAGTTGTCAATACGCTTGTCTTTTCATCCATTCTGTCAAACTGCCTTTCGATTTGCCGTGTGACTAAAGGCTTTGTGACATTTTCTGCCAGAGCTGTTTGTACTAGGAGTGGCAGGGGAGTAAAACAAACACACCTACTGCAGTAGAACAAGGTCACACATCAGCAGGTAAGGAGAGCACAGAGAAGAATTTGAAGTTAGTGAAAACAATGGAAGTCTAATGTGGAGAGAAACGGCAAAGAGAACAATTGGAGACTAAAGGCGGGGGGGGGATTTGGTGCTTGACTAAACAGGTAGCGGCACTCGGGCTGAAGAGGGTCCCAGGATTGGCTAAACGAAGACGCAGAAAGTTCTGTTTGGTCAGTGATGAGAGACGGACTCGGACAAAGACAGACGGACTTTTCGTCCGTTCAGCAGGAAATGCACAGCCTGCATAATGTAGCATTGGATTGACAAATACATCCTTCATTTGAATGATAGCCTGCTATGTACGAAGTGTACAAGTCGTGAGAGTTTGCACTTGTTTGCAGAAAACAAGGTAACCAAGACAGACGATCATTATATGAATAGTGACGAAAGCCTCGGTGCCGACTGGCTCCCCTCCAGGATTAGCTCACTTATATCAAACTCCCGTGTTCTAAAAACTTCCTCGTTCATTCATCCCTCTGTCATCATGTGACACGCAGACGACATTTTGTACGACCTATGAATCAACCTCGGTCAAGAACAGTGAGAAAGAACCACTGTTGTAACGCGTCGGTACGGATCAACTGACGGTCTCCTGATGTGGCGAACATGACTTGTATTTCCTGCCTGAACTAACCTGATGATTCATAGTTTGCTCAGTCGCTAAATAATTAAGTTAATAGCTCATCTGCTGAAGCTTAATCTATCTACTGGGCTGAACAAACAGTTTACTTGTTCAACCGATTCAGACAGGATTGATTAATTTGTTCAATTGGTGTAATTACATGTTTGGTGTGTGCACCACACTAAGCTGCCTGTTGCTGCTTTGTTCACTTTCAAAGATTTTATTCACTCGTGTCCTGCTTCAAAGCAGCCACAACAAAAAGTGCAAAAAACGATATAGTCTAAGACTGATTGTTAGGAGGAGGAGCCGGTGTCGCCGGGCACTGAGCTCTCCTTCTCCCGACAGAGCTCCGACTGCAGGTGGCAGTGAAGCTGGATCTGGGTCTGTCCGCGCTGGCTGCTGGAAGCCCAGCTGTAGTCTGAGCTGGATGAGTTTCTGGTGATCCTGCATGAGTTTCTGTTTGTTTTTTTAACCGGAATCCAACCCGGTGGCACCGATGACCGGCATTAAGAATAACTTTATAGAAAGAGGCAATCTTCTCACAGACTTGTTTTCTCGTGTAGGTCAAAGAGAGGCATCGTTATTAAATTGACTGTTTCATAACCAGTTAAAAGTTACTCAGAGTAACTTTGCATCCAATCACATCACCCACTCTGAAAGCCTAAGTGATGATTTGATTGGGTTCACAAAAGGACACCATAACTAACACAAACAAATAAGAGCCCGGATACATCAAAGTTCATTTCACTAGAAAGGTGACATGCACTGTAGTGGAGAAGTGCATCAAGAACAATTTGTCAGTGCACCGAAGCCTCGTCAGCCTGTGTTGGATTCATTTTAAACACCATTTCTGTGAGCCATGTGGTGACGGCTTTTGCACCACATAGCCACGCTGCAAAGCACAAATCCACACCGCACTGCCAGCCGAGCCAAAGACAATTGTATTGTTTTCCTATCAGTGCTCGTAGCTTTATGAGGGCTTCCAGCCACAGACGCATCGCTCATAAAGAGGAGACAGACCGCTGGAACAGTCTGCCGAGGATTCCTCACCACCGGAGAGGAGTAGGGGGGGTGGAAATAGAAGGGAGATCAAATACGAGCACGTGTGGATGATTAAATGTGTCCACGACACAAACCAATCCGATTCCCACATCGGAATGAACCTGTTCTGCAATCCGCTAATAAATGCTGAGGGTTTCGTTTTGAAGGTGTGGTTCTCATCGGTCCTCACGGCCTTGACCCACATCTGCGTGTTTTGCCCTCATGTGGCCACCAAGCTTTGAGGTGTAGAGTGTCAAACACAACAACATGAGGTCGGCACAAGTCTGCCGACGGTTTCTGTGTCTTCTCAGAGCTGCTCAGCAGAGCAAAAGTCTCCCTCTTGCAACCAGGAAACGTGTGTGGTCTTGTGTGCCTGCATGCGTTCACCGCTCTATACATCGCATGTCACTGAAAACGTTCCATCACAGGAAGCTTTGGCAGGTTCAGGCTCAGTTTCAGGTTTGTTTCAGTCACTGACATTTTACAGGGAAAGACTTTAATATAAAACGTTAAAGTTATTTTTATTTGTGTTGCTGCATCAAGTTTGTTGAATATAATACAGAAAATAATGTAATATTCTGCATAATATGAGCTATACAGGGAGACAGAGATGCTTTAAATTCTACATGCAAAAAGTCATCTTCATGCAGCAAACAGCTGTCTCTGTTCCTTACACAAGCACGTACACGCATGCACATTACACTTGCACGCGCGTACGCTCTCTGACAACAGCAGATGTAAACCCTCAAGGCGCCTTATCAGCACACGTCCGAGTCTTTCTAATTAATTTATGGCCAATAAACCGAGTACTTACAAGATAGGAATTTTGCCTGTCGAGGAACACGGAGTCTCCCATGGTCCCGAATAAGTATCCACATATAGTAAACACCCCCCAAAATGTAGATGCAGCAAATGATATCCCGTTAGAAAATAAGTCCCCCCCCCAAAAAAAGTGTGTGCGCGCGTCGGAGCGGAGAAAACAAGAGTCTCCACGAAACACTCGCGTTTTCTCCCTCTTCTGCATTCAAGACAAACGGAGACCTTGTCTTCTTTTTCACTGCAAGTCGCCCGCCGCTTTTAAGACGTAATGTCTTTACGCCAGTCAGAAGCGCGTGTCAGAAAACCATCCGTGCCGGGAAGGACACCATAGTGCGTAATGCGTAACGGGTTCATCCTGCGCGCTCCGTGCACTCTGGTGAAGACAGATGCTGAGCCGAGCCAGAGAGCGCGCTGTCGACAGTAAGAGTGCGGGCTTCCGGTAGGGATTTTCAAAATATAATAAGCTTATGTCAGGGGTTGTGTTTTTACACAAGTATCAGAAAGTAGGATGGAAACTGCGCATTCCTATTATTATTTGAAAAATTGTGTTGTCTTGAAAAACTATTCTACTGTCATGAGTGAAATGAGAAAAGTAACAACAATAACAACCACAATAATAATACATATTCATTTGGAGTTTTGAGTAACAAAGTGACTTTTGACCATGTTCCAAATGCTTTCTGTTTTCTACAGGCAGCATGACCATTATTAGCCATGACATATCGTATACTCCTTTACATGTATTTTGCATTTATTGCATTATAGCTACACAGATAAAAATAACAGCATTAGGTATTTGACACTGAAAAACATAGAGGCAGAGGGAGTGGGGCACCAAAGGAGGAGGAAGAAGCGTTTGGTTATCTGCAGAAGTGCTGCTCAAATGTTTCCATGTCAGTGACACACAAATGAAGCTCCACAGTTGATAAGCTTTGACTCTGGAAACACCATATAGGGATAACTTATTTGGATAGTTTATAGTAAAGTGCTGTTACTGTTTTTACTGTAGTCGGAAACAGTGTGGAGAGTTACATATATATTGAAATAAATTAATGACAGAATTAATGAATTATATCACCTTTAATTCTGGACAGCTTCTTGTGGTATTGTAAATTTGTCATGACAAAGATTGAATAACAATCTATTATTGCCATATGAATTATAGGGGTTTCAAGCCTTTTTTTACTGCCATCCTCACTGGAAATATCCTCACAGGAAATGCATCAAGCTAAAAACAAACCCATTTATCTCAGCGTGTGGAAAGTTGATATTTTGGAGATACAAAGTTTCTGCCAGCTGTGACAAATAGCCTGCTGTAGGCTAATTACTGGAGCCAATAAATCATAGTGGAGAGAATTTACTGGACGAACCACCGAACCCAAACTGTGATTGCTTGCTTCAATTGTAAAATATCTTTTATTTATGAGCATTCCCCTTTTGAAAAATGCTCTTTGGAGCAACCATGAAAGGACCATTTCACCACTGGAAGATTCTAAACAGGAGGGGAGGCTTGTCAGGGTTTCTGAAACACTTAATGTGGAACAGACATTTTGCAATCAGCATCTTACGACCCCGCTTGCATCCTAGCTGGTAAAAGACAGAATGGGCACAGTGGCCGAAGAATATAAGCTGACACACACACACACACACACACACACACACACACACAGTGAGAGTTAATGAAAAGCATTTGCTTTGCTCTGCAGGAGTGGGTTTATTGAGGACACAAACTGACCACAGTCTTTTCTATATTTAATAAACGGTACGTGTGAATGAGTTGAGTGAGAGAAAGGCGGTGAGTTCCTCCACACTGATCTGATAGCGCCTTCGCCATTTAAAGAATGCTGAGCCGTCAAGAGGACCACTTTACTTTACTCTGAGACTTGGAGATAAGAGATAAGCTGCTGCGGATTGACTCAGCCATGAACCAGGTGCCGTACTGTAAGTGTGTGTCTCCCACAGGCGTCATCACAGCCCTGCATGGTTACAGAAAACCTGTTCTGAACAGCTATTTGATAGGGCGGCTACTTATCAGATCTTGTATGACTGGGGTTGGTCGAAACGAAAAAGTCATTGGATTAAATGAAATTGGGACAGAATGTTGAGTCCCTTGAGTATTTAAGCAGCTGTGTGTGTTGTCTGAGATGACGATGAACTTGTGATGAGAGAATATAAAGACATACTTGGGAAATGCGGCTGTCAAAATCCCACATATTTCTGCTGACTCAAACGTCCTGTTCACTGTGACATTGTTTTTAGTGTTGTGACATTTTTCTGAAACAATGAACCTACATGGAACCTGCGAGTCAGATTCCAAACCCGTTAAGTTTAGGTATGCTTCATTCCATTAAATGTCAATAATCACGCACATCTAATGTAACATCTGGAGCTTGAATTTACTGAATCAAAGTGGATCTTAGCCCAGTTTATATGTCTTTGACAAAAGAATCCCAACCTAAGGTCCACTTAATAACATATTTCTTGTGTTTTCTAGCTGATTATATAGTCCTCATCATCAGATGGGGTTTTATCCGTTGTTATGGAATGTGTTCATTCAGTGGCAGTTATGATTTTATCCATATACAGTGGAAACTTCTTTGTGATCTCTTCTGACTCGGTCATATTGATACATTGATATATGTATTACTGTTTTTTTTCCCTTTTTGTTTATTTCTCATTACAGATTAACATCTGACATTTGTATATATAAATAATATACAGTGTATATATAAGGTATAAAGTAATGAAATGGACATCTTTGCTGTATACTGAAATGTATCAACTGTTTCAAAATACAGCATAGCTGCTTCAAGGGCGGCTTCAACTACACATGCACACTGGTTTCCTGTCTCCATCACTGGACTGTTTCTCGTGGCTTCAGTAGACGACACAAGGTAGCCTGAGGAACACCAAGGTTCACGGCTGCATCTCATTGGCTCATTTTTCTACTTGATCACAATAAGCGAATAATGTAAACGGCAGTTGTATAGGACTGATTGTCACAAGCTTTTGATCCATTGATCACTGTACTTCTATGACTCTTAATCAGTATTAGCAGCGTTCAGCGTGGATGAAGGTGATGTGATAGAAAAAAGCTAGGAAGTGGACAGTGAGTTTGGGTTGTCATGTCAAACTGCTATTTCCAAGGTCAAGAATAAACTTTTATGCTTAAATATGCTTTGGACCGGAACGCAGTAAGACCTTTAGAAATAGCAAAATTGGCCAATACAAATGAAAAAGAAAAAAAAATAATGAAGTGAAAATCAATATTTCAGTCATTTAAAGTGTCTTGTCAATGCTAAAAAAAAATATGCCTTAAAAATGAACATGTGAAAAGAAAGCTACATTCTTGGGGATGATGTGGATCACCGAAGGGGGGGGAGAAAGACCTAAAGACTAATCCCCCCCCCCCCCAAAAAAAAACACTGAAGTTCAGTCGTAAGGCTAGAAGCTGTGTTTTATGGACCTGTAGGAGGAGCCAAGTGTCTCCTAAAATGGAGTTTCAATTGTCCCAGTATGGCGCGCACACACACACACACACACACACACACTGAGCCTGTGGCAGAGGGAAGGGAGGACAAGAAGAAGTAGAGAAGGGAGGAGAGGAGGAACATGGCTGTGTGTTTTTATGCGCATGTTGCAATCGGCAGGAATCGGCTCCGACTGCCCGTCCATGAAGGCCATGCAAAGCCACGTCTGACACGTCCCTTCAGCTCGCCATCACTTCTCATATCATCTTGAATTTGTTAAAAACATGAAGCTGAAACGAGGCCCCGTGTGATCGTATATCGGTTTCAAAGCACACTCAGGGATTTTCCGCTGTTGATGATTTCTTTTTTAATCCTAAATAACCCCTAATAAACCTTTTCTAAAACAGAATAGTAATTCTTCGGACCCACACTGCTTAAATCACCTCCTTGAGATTTCCAATAATATTTTACAGGGAGCTCATGAGGCCAGCATATAATTCCAGAGCTGTATGGTGGAGGGCTGCAAAACTAATGTTTACATCGCTCAGCCGGGAGGTGCAGCGCCCTCCCCTCCAAAGGCCGAATGCCTGAGTTGTGAAATCACTCCATGGAGTGGAAAGTATTCTGTTAAAGTGCTTAAAGACGATCCAGTGAATGACAGAGAAGAATCCTGCCGGGCCTTCGATCTGTTTAACAAACACTCGCAAAATAGATGTTGCGAGGCCCCCATCGAAGTATTTGCGTGTGTTGCATCACGTGCACAAGCTCGCCTCACTCGGAGGATGCTGGGGGAAAACACATCTCACTGTAGTTGGAAAGGTTATTCTCAATATAGAATCGACATCTACTTCCATATATTGTTACAACAAATAAAGTGATTATTACAGTTTCAGATGCTCGCCAGCCACAGTAATTCAGCAGCTAGCCCTGCGAGTGCTCACTACGTCACGAAGCTTCTAGAATCAAATATTTCACAAAGACGCGCGGATCATTTTTTGCCATGCACGTTTGGGCCTTCAGTCTGGTTTCCACCATATTCATGACTAAATATTTCTGCCTGTAGTCATGTTTTTGAGCACCCTAAAGATATTTTTTGGATATATGATCCTCATCAGACACAGCTGATCAAATTCAAGAAAAAAAACAATCGCACAGCTGATAAAGAAGTTAAAATAGGGCAAACGAGCATAACTGAAGTGTTTTCCTTCTTATTAGCTTGTGGTCTCTGTGTTTTATCTTTCTTTCGTTCATTCGATGAACTTTGACCTCAATTTCACAACACAGCCCGAAGAATGGGTGTAAGAGAAAGGGGAGCGAGTGTGGTGGGGGGGGGAATGGTAAAAACTGGGCACACATAAACGAATTTACAGCACGAGCAGCACAAAGCAGCTCTAGGGGATGACCTCAGAACTGGGGAATGTGTGTGTGTGTGTGAGTGAGAGAGAGAAAGACGGTGCTTCACTCCTTCACTTGGGAGGTAAATACAGAAGACGCACACACGCAAACAAATATATCAAGGAATTATGTCTTGACAAGGGTCTTGGACCACAGCCTCCCTCCAGATACGGCCATCGTGCAGCGGGGAAAATGTTTTCTTAGAGGAACTGATCACTCAACATCCACCAAACACAGGACACACGGACAGAACGTGACGACAGCGTGGGTCTGGATTCAATCTGGACGCTTCTATCAACAGGCCAACCCAGTTGTCCTAAATCTCCGTACTCTGTCCTGAGGGCCAATCAACAGAGAGAACGGTGGGGTGGGGTGTGTAAGTCAAGAATTCTGGGTACTAGCCGTTGCTATATGGCTTTCATCTCTATACCACCTCCATGAGACCGTGCTCAAGGCGGCAGGCGGGTCAGGACCGCTCTTCAGTGGAAATGCTTGGCCCTGACCCGAGGCCACGACATTTTGAAATATATAAAGAAGTATGTTTTGCAAGAGGAAACGTTAAGAATGTGGAAATATTAAAGTAGAGTGTAGAATTTCTGGTTGCAATTTAGAATAGTTTTCATTTGAAGAAAATGGGTCTCTGAGAAAAACAATATGGTGACGTTATTCCTTGACATGGTTCGCAATGTTGTTTATATTATCTGGAGTCGCAGTATCTTGAAATCATGTCAAATCAACAACTAAAAGACCACCAAGGTGGAGTCACTAATATTGTGTTGCGTATCTTAAATCGACTGTGCCCCAAGAATGTATTCAAATCTGCTTTTGGAAATCTCCCCGTTTAAGGAACCAGATGAAGAAACAACAAAACGCCTCCAACAGCGAGGACCAGCAACTCACTTTGAACTCTGTCAGAAATCCATTTCATTATCTCACATCATCATTTAGTTTTGTAGCTGCGGAGGAATTATTGATTGGAATGAATTGGTGGGTCAGGAATTAGGTTTGGCAAAAGAAAAAAGAGAACCAACTGGCCAAGTCTCTTACATAGTTTATGATTGTAGTCTGACTGTTGTTTGCTCGATCTGTTAAACTAAGCTCTCCGAACATACGGAACCGTTTGCTATCAACATTCATTCTCTCATACAAATGCATTTGTTTCTGTTTTGGGTCATTTCCGATAGTTGCTTTGCCGTTTGTTTGCCTGGCACTAAATGAGACTTTCACGTTGACGCCTAGATGACGGTCTTCTCTATGAGAACATAGAAAACGAAAAGTGTTTATTCTCCAAGCAAAAGCAGGCTGTAACTGTGTTCTTGGTCTCGGTCCAGTTGAAACATATTTCTATTTAAACCAGCATTGTTGACTCTGTCACCTGAATGAATTTCTATCTGTAACAATCGCTTAAATATTGATTATAAGGGCAGCACTTTCAGTTAAGTGTTCAATCACACCAGATTCGATTCGGAGTCAAAAGCACTTGTTCATGCTTTTCAAGAATAAAATAGGTTTAATCTGTTTTTAAATGGATGAAAGTGTTCCAGGGAACATAACAGAATGCATTTAAAGTGCAGGTGCAGGTTTTCAAATGGAAATGCCCGCTCAGCCATTAGCAAAAAGCAGTGACGTGAGTTACCAAACAAACCCACCAATGTCTGGTGACTTTGAAGAGAAAAAACCTAAAAACCCAAATAATGTATCCGTCCTTTAGACACTATTCAGTGGTCTGTCACAACTTACTAGCGCAACATAAAATTATTCAGACTCTAGTCACTGCGCTGGTGTTATGGCCGTCAGCATGCATACCTCTCAGACCCTGCGTGTTTTCCTCACCCCGCTTTTAGTGACGTTGCCTCCGAAGAAGGCCTCAGCCGTCTGTCTTGCCGTGCGTGTATATGTGTGGTGATCTGACCTTCTGCCCTTCTACCCTTCTACCCATCTTCCTGCCTGCCGCTGTGTCCGCTTGTTTGCATGACTGGTTGGCTGGCAGCTCCCCCCCCTTTAGAATCCCTTAGTAATGCTGGGTAGGTTTTTCCACACGGGTCAGGTGCTTTAACGACTGAAATGGAGCGAGAGTTTCTTTTGTTATGTTATCTTAAAATTTTCACCTTTTTGTTTCTCAGGTACTACACCACAAGACAATTTAAATTCATGTGGAAGGAATAGATATTTGAAAAACATATATATTTAAGTGAATGGCTTTGTTGTCTGTACAATGAAGTTAAGTTAAGATATCTCGTCTTTCAGCTCCAGCCCGTCCCCCTTAATGCGCACACACACAGTGTCCTCCACCTCCCACGCCTCCTTAATGTTTTCTGCCACAACAGTTGCCATGGTGTCTCAGCTCGCCAGCTGTGTGGGACAGCACAATAACAAGTACGTGTGTATTTCTGCGATAGTGTGCGTACGCATGTGTTTGTTTACCCAAGTGTCGGCATACAAGACGACGCGTTGATGTAGTTTACATTTAAACCCAGCGCTGTCCCCTCAGAGACCATCAAATATGTCACATTTGGTCAGATGTCAGTGTTACGTCAAGTCTGACAAATCTATTGTAGTAACATATAATATAATAAATGCAGCCTCAAGTCCTGCCATTAAGAATTACTTTCAAATCAAGGCAAACTGTTGAGAAAACACTGC
The DNA here is from genome assembly GCF_004355925.1 of Anarrhichthys ocellatus. Classification (NCBI taxonomy): domain Eukaryota; kingdom Metazoa; phylum Chordata; class Actinopteri; order Perciformes; family Anarhichadidae; genus Anarrhichthys; species Anarrhichthys ocellatus. Next base: position 3,390,868 of record NW_022280042.1, read on the forward strand.
AAAAAGGCCGTGGGAAAATAATTGCAGAGATTTCTGTATTTGTATGCTGTGTGATGCATTCACTGGCTGCAGGAAAGCAGAAAATAGCCTTGACTTGTTGCCATAGCACCACAGTGAAAGTGTCTGCATCATTATGGGAAAGGGAAGGAGTGAAGTGAGATGATCACATGAGCTGACACAGAATTGTGCTTAAATATTTATTTGAAATGCCAAACTCCAAATTGACCATGAGACCAGACTTGTTCTATAAAAACAACAGACCGGGAATACACGTTTCGTCAAAATACGGCAAAGAAATGTGTACTCTTGAGTGCAGAAGTCATTTAATGCTATGCACTACAACACAGTCAAACAAACCTCAGCTCACTTATTTTCTCTCGCTTGCGAACCAAAAGAAACTCTAATTAATGGTGGCAGCGCTTAAGAAAACAGCAGCTCCACACCTGTTATCATACATCAAGAGATCCACGCTTTGAAAAAACAGCAAAAACCTCCTTTTCACTTTGTCTTCTTTCATTTGTCGGCGACACAGTTCTGCCTGACGCAGAGGGTTTGGACCGACTCGAGTAAACTAAAGGAACAGCCGTAGAGCGAATCTCCAGAGAGGCTTTGGAATAGCTCGAATAACAGAATAAAATGTCCACAGAGTGATGTGACGTGCGCGTGTTGGCTCAGCCTCCTTCAGCTGAAGGATAGCGTCTCTCTCTGCACGTTCATCCAAACACTTTGTGTGCCTGTGTGTGTGTGTGTGTGTGTGTGTGTGTGTGTGTGTGTGTGTGTGTGTGTGTGTGTGTGTGTGTGTGTGTGTGTGTGTGTGTGTTTGTTTGTGTGTTTATGGATCTATTAGCCACTATTGTGGGAATGAGGACTCCTTAGTTATGCTTATTGTTTAGCTCAGAGTGTGAGTTTATGAGAGTGTATGAACTGGTTTTACATGAACTCATGCAAACTTGGCTTTGGTTTTCAGTATTCCAAGTCCAAGATGTTGGCCCAGGCATTACATCACATTACATTCACAACTGTGCAAAGCGGGCAACTGTCCTAGACCTCCAGGGGCCCGAAAAGCTCAAGATTGATTGTGTCAATTATTTTTTCCCGATATGATTTACTGCAAATATCCACCACTAAATTACATTATGAATTAAAGCTACATCAATATTATAGCCAACTTTTGAGGCCGAACAAAGGGCGAATTGTGTTTTTACACTTCAGTGTACGGTCAGTGTACGGATTAAAGAAGCAAAATCTAACATGTTGAATATTGAGCTTTAGAGGTGTGGGTCAGCAGGTTTGCTTCCCTGTAGACAGAGCCAGGCTCGCTATTTGCCCCTGTTTCTGGTGTTTGAGCTGTGCTAAGCTAAACATCTGCATTTTGCATTCTGAAATGGGGTAAAGGGCGAGACGAGTTCAAGGATGAATGACAGTTTAGTCCATTTTTAATGGACAAAATAATTGGGGGTGTTTTTTACTAAATCAATCCGATGGTGGACTCTCTTCATGGAGCAATCAAAGTGCTCATGCTAGCCAACAGCAATCAGGGACATATTGTGGACAGTGACTGATCCACGGCCACCACATCCAATCACCTGCTTGCATGCAATCGAGTTTGCTTAGTGTTGCCGGCGCTTTGTCTCATCGCATGTTTTATGCAAATCCATTTGAAATGAAATCACTCAAGCACCAGAGGCGAGGCCATGTAGACAATATGGAACTGCATGAATGAGTATTACACACTCAACTGTCTTCATTAGTCTGCTTGTTTTCTATGATAATCAGCTCAACCTGGCCAAGCTTTCACTTGTTTCAGATGCAAATATACTTGTCTGATTTTCTTTTTTCCTGACATCAGGTGTTTTTTGTAGTTAAAAAGATGCAAAAGAAACCCCAAATAAGAGACACCATATTTCCCTCAACGTCTGCCCTTCTCCTCCTCTTCCTCCCTGGAGTTGTACCTCTTCTCTGCCACACCTTCCCTTTTCTTTCTCTGCATTTGAATCTCTGTTTTCTTTCTTTAGCGCTTTCTTTACCTCATTTCACCCCGTCTCATCCGACAATCACCTCTTTTATTTGCAGCAGATGCAGCGTATGTCAGTGTTGATCCGTCGCTGTTACTTTGGTCGGGCCTCCTATGGACTGCAAACTCATTTGAACTCTTCGGGCCACAACAAACGAGCACAAGTGACATTGCTTGGACATACCCTTCTTCTGTGTTTATCAGTTTGTGTGTGTTTTGGATTCCCAAGATTTTTCCAACATATTCATATAAGTACTCCTGTATGCATGCATACGTTGGGTACATGTGCTTGTGCATTCACAGACGCTCTGTTTGCATAGCTGTATACACATGCAGTGAATGTGGCTGTGTGTGAGCTGTGCAGCATGTAAGTCACCTGGCCTAAAGCATATCAAAGCTTTATCAGAGTCGCACTGAGCGGCCCCAGTTCTTCTCAGCTCAGGGGATAAATATTTAGTGTGCCGTATAAACACAGCAGCCCTCTAGGAATGCTCTGTTCACAAATGACAGCAATGCTTTTATCCTTCGACTGATAATATGGGCGAGGGACAAAACTGGGGATTCATCCGAATATGCAACACGTACAGCCATGAAGTTCTGTCTCTCTGATAAACTGTCCAGTGTGAGGCACTACTTTGAAATGATCTTTTCATCAAAACTATATGTTTTATAATATGTAAACAATCTGCTCATTGGAAAGAGTCTGCAGTATATTCCGACATTAAAAAAAAGAATACACAAAGAAGCTTCCATGCATCCTCACTATGATCATTTATGTGCTCCACACAGAATTGGGCAGTGATGAGCCCTTTACTGCTAAATGTCATTGCAAAGTGTCAGCGTGATGTAAGGAGTTAATGATACACTACAAGCATAAATGACATGTTTATGCTCTTATTACTTCTTCGTAGTACATTAGTCTTACGATGGTGTTATTCTATGTTTGTTATTGTCTCGATAATTTCCAAAAACAGCTGGGCATTGTGGTTTTTAGGGGCTATTTCCAGCTGTGGATGAATACACATGTAGTACTCGAAGTATTTATGGCAGCAGGATGGTATGTGGGATGGACTCAAAATCTACGGCACAGGGGCTACACAGACAATACTTGTTGTTAGAGGGATCAATTTATTTATGATTTCAATAATAAGAAAAATAAAGAATATCGACATCCTTGTACTTAAACATGTTAGTTAGCCTACCAGCCAACCTCCCAAAAACTTTGATTTAAAGTAGATTTTAAGTTACAAACTGAAACGCATAGCTTTTATATTCTGAGGAGTTTTTTAATTTCCCACACAGTATTGTCATGTGATTTAACATGAGCTTCACCAGGCAGGCTCAGTGTTTAAGTATGTCTGTGCATGTTTGGGTGGATGCATGGGACGAGAAGAAGAAGAAAGAGCTGGAAGAAAGACAGGAGGTGGGGGTTGACAGATCCATCCCGTCCCCTTTTCAATCTCTGGAATGCGGCTGGAACCCCAGCTCGACTCCCCTGTTGGCTCCACCCACACTCCCACCACCTCATATCATGCTATACACACACACACACACAGGGTTTGCAGCAGTTATTCCCTCTGTTAGGTCATTTTAACCATGAAATAAGTGGTGCTTGTTCTAACCTGTCCAGCTGATATGTAGCCTCATGCACGCTTCTTTTGGTGTGTGTGTATTAGAGGGGGAGTAGTTGTCCATCCCTATATGAAAGAAATTCACAAACTAGGACTTGTCAGTCAAGTATATACTATGTACAGTAGTTGGAGGTTAGGGTAAACGTGTGCAGCTAAGTTATTAAAAAACATCAACCCTATACATATTATGCAGCCATAATGTCAGGAAAGGTATGAGTGATGTTTAAGGTCGATGGCGTTTTGCGTCTCAACATCTTTATTGCTGTACTCTATTCATAATTTCAGTCCACGTTCCCCATGTCTGATTTTTCCATTGCTGAGAAACTTGCAGCAACTGCGTCAGAGCCTTTGAACATATAAACCATCTCCGAATGCTTGCGTTCGAGGAGGATGCTCTCTTTGTTCTCGCCCGTACGGCCAGAGGGTCAGCAGCGTGTTTACATCACCGAGCTGTCGCCATGGCAACAGACTGAACCTCGCGGGCACAAAGAGTCGAGTCTGCAGAGTTGGATTCGGAAATCCTTGAAAGTAGCATGATAACAAAGTGCAGTTGCATTATGCTACACAGGACCCGTTGGTTTCAGTGTGAGCCACCTCTCTTCTCAGGTGCTCTCATATCGTCTGTGAAGATATAAGCTAGTGAGTATAGCAGCTTTTCAGATCTGGTCTCAAACCAGCCAAATTTATACCACATTGTTTTGTGTGTTTATGCGTCATTGTCAGATTTTTAACAACTCTCAATCATAGATAATGGTATCGGCCTCGAAAGTCACTTGGGCACTACAAAACTTCCCGACAAAATCCTGTAAACGCACTCAATGAACCAAATCCAAACATCTATTTTGTACTGTTATGATTGCCCAGCGAGTTGGCTTTTCACTGGCCGACTGTCAGCAGAAAGCCAAGTGGAAAGATTTAATAACTTCATAATACCAAAAGGCATGAGTACATGCAGGTAAACATTCAGAAATACTAATTTGAGCACACACACACACACACCAACACTGTATGACTGCGGTAGTCATTTCAGAGCCTATTAAATCTCCATTAACACGGAGCCTCCCTGCTAGCCCGAGCTAATCCAACCCAGGTGTGTGTGTGTGCGTGTGTTTTTACCCCATCTCTCCACTGCTCGCTCCTTCTCTCTCTCCCTCTCTACTTTCTCTCTGTCTCTTACTCTCTTCACATCTCCCCCCCCCCCCCCCCCCCCCCCCCCTTTCATATCTCTGTTTCAACGAAGGTCTCCATTTCCCACGCTCTGCCCTAAACCTGGCAGCCCTGCAACCTCCTCCAATTAGGTCAAATCAAGGCAAATTACAGCTCTCAGCGGGAAAGCAGACTGACACACCTCATTGTTGATCTCCTGGAGCACAGGCATCTCGATAGTCACCCAAAGTCTGGAAAAGACAGCCGTAGCTTTCTCCTCTGTGAGTCGATTCGTCTCTCTTCACCGTCCGTCCGGGCAAAGCGCTTTCACTGATTCTTTAAGTGCATATCCCACATGCTAAACGACACCTGGGCTGCTACAGCCATCCGTGAGCTTCTTTTTTTTTAACCCCTTTGTGTTCATTTAAAGTGTCTTGAGAGTGGAAGACCGATAGAATGAGATGATGAATCCAAAAAGACAAAGCATTTGCTTTGGGTTCAGCCTGAAGAATGAGGCAGAAAGAAGATGCACAGTGACATCAGGGTTCTAAAACACATAATAAACATGAATGATGCCTTTATGGGAACAATACAAGTGAGACACTCTCTTTAGAGGGTTTTTTTCTTTAGTCATGGTGGCCATCGCCCGTTCTTCTGTTTATTGCAAACAAACCGCTGCTGGAAATTTTAAAAAACGCATCACTTCCTGCACTGGTGGAATTTTTCCAGGTAAAGACCTACTTGACGCCAGGTGTCCAGAAAGGTAAAACCCTTCCTGAGCTGGCATCAGGCTGATATGCTCTTGTGTTTGAGCAATCATCCATAGAGAATGTGGCAAAATGAGCATTTATTCATTAGAAAAAGTAACATAAATATCTTTTAGCCTCTTAAGTGCGTGCTTTAACATTTCACTAGAAGCCCGAAGGCGCACGTTTCCTTTAAACTTCAAAAAAAGAAAACATCTTTGGTACAAAACAGTAGGCCAACAATCCTGTTTTTTTTAATGTGGGAGACTACTGGTGCTTAAAAACTAATATCTTATGTACACACTGTCTCTTTCTAACACACACACACTAATGTTCTGGGAAGGTACTCTGCAGGAGAGGATATGATCTTTGCTTGGAAGTGACGCTGTTCCCTACTAAAGCAGTACAAACACACATTGTTATGTTTGTGTGGGTGTGTGTGTGTGTGGGTGTTGGTGACAGTACAAACAATTCCACTCCACTGGAGATGTCTTATGAGAATACTTTGCAAATGTGTAATAATAACACAAGCCCACATTTACCAGAAGGTTTTATTGGTAAAATAGCTTTAGCAGTAAGGACAGAGGGCAATTTATGGGGAAATCGATGCATGCATTGATTGTGTGAGCGCCCTGCAGACGACAACAGTTCCAGTCAGTTGAAATATCCTTTTAAAGCGAACACATTCCAGGGCCTAGGATCTAATTGTTTGGGTTTCTCCTCCCTGTCCAATGCATTTTAAACAGTTTTATTTGGCCACAGCGCTGTGAAATACGCTCTGCCTGCAGCTGCAATCAGCGTTTGTAATGTTTTTGTAAGATACTTATGACATAGAGAGGCCGGGGAGACAGATGTGCGCAGCTGTGACGGGTCATAACACAGCCCACCCACATTTTTATTGTAATTGATCATCAGTTTGTGTGTGTGTGTGTGTGTGTGCGCACATGTGTGCGTGCGTGTGTGTCCGTCCAGATAGTGCTGAATGTTCTCAACTCATGGGAGATTTATTGGAAGCTGACTGGCACCCTCTAGTGGCAAAAACAACTCATTACATTTACTGAATTATTTTGGCTACCCTGCTGCCAGTAAATTCAATAAAATACAGCACTATACAGTGTTTTAGTACATTGTATACAACAGTAATATTAAGACTACAGTAAGCAAACTGGAAAAACAATAGTAATGTACTGGCAAACCTTCTGCCAGTAGTCTACAGTAAAATCAAAACATTGAATTATTACAGTAACATATTGTAAAGTAGAATACAGTCAGACTACTTTAAAATGATCAGTAAACCACGGATAACCTTGCTGCCAGTGTTTTACTGTTAATCTACATGACAATATTTTACAGTGAAATAACATCTTTTTAGCAGCTTCTTAGATCTTAAATGAATTTATTGATGTGTGCATACAATCAGTAAAGATAAGTAAAGACGGTGCATTTATATGGCATTTGTATGGGATTAGAAAAAAAATTGCATGAACTTGGAAAGGCAAACTGAAACTATGCAACAGAAACGTGGCTGTTTTAATAAACAATTGAAGTACCATTACAACCCTTTTAATTTGAATATTTATATATAATTTATTTGGCTAATTGATGTCTTGTTTTGGGGTAAAATAGCTAAGGCAAAGATGTGTGGTGGAAGGTGGCATGTATGAACAGTATAATGGGAGATGATCTGTTGTTTCTCTCCACTAGATGGCATTAAAGCTTTTTGACACTAACTCTCATTCAGCGTTCTCATTATCATGCCTTTCTGCTAAGTGGATGCAAATGGTCACAAACTTTGCACTTTGAAGGTACCTCTGACTTAAATACAACACGCATCATATATTTTAACTGCAGCTATACGCATAAGCTGCACAGTCCTCAACACTCACACACCTGCAACCGATATGACTCTCCCCGCCTCGCCTCTGGAACTTGAGTGTTCCTCCGCTGAGCTGTTTTTCTATTTATAGCCACAGAGCTCCGGCTGTGTCTAAAATGCCTGCTGTCTCATTTCTGTTTTGCTCCCTCGCTGGAGCAGGGCGAGAGAGGTCCTCTGCTTTAAATCACTTTGCTTTTCAGGGGCCTGGAGTCATATATATCTGACAAGGATTTGCTTTCATAAGAGCGTGTCTGTCATTTGTCTGTTTCTATGCTAAACAGATGTTCACGTGGAGGTAGATCCGTGAGACAGTACAGTGCATGTGCGCCCATGTCTCTTGAGGAACTTTCTTTAACATGACCTGACTTCCAATCCTTACCCCCGACTGACCTCCTGACCTTTTAAAGACACTTACAGCAGATGTATGCAGCTGACCGACTCCTCGGTTTGTCATCAATTTCACACTGTGCCGAAATAAAAGCCAACATTTATGTTGTGCTTCGTTGTGGAGCGATGGGAGGAAGATGGCTGAAGTGAGTGTTTGTGTGCGTCATTGTGGGGGAATCTAAGGGGTCCAGTTGTCTTCCTTGTTCTGTCTGCCTTCTTCCTCCTCCTCTCTCTTGTCGAAAATCATTTTCAGAACAGCAAAGGTTCTTCGGGAGAATACAGTTTGAAGCCATACAAGTGCAACTTTAGGCTGCAATTTTAGTCCAATGTGTTGCAATGCAGGAAGCTTACTCATGACTTCAACACGATCTCCCTTCCCAACTCGTCACATACGGTCAGGACCGCTTTGGGGTCCCTTTATAGCGAGCAGGGTGGCTCTTCAGCATCCATTTTCAACTTACAGGGTAGTCCCATAGACTTCAACACGTGGTTAACATTGTGAATTCAAACTAAACTACTTTTCAGGCAACACGATGACTAAGTTAAGTTTCGGAAAAAAGATCAAGGTTTGGGTTCAAATAAGTTTGTTAGCAACTGTTTTGACAATTAATAAATGATTCCATCAAAGCAAATATTGTGCATCTTCTCAAATCTGATCATTAGCTGCTTTTCCACATTCCACACTCTGTGATGGCGTTTTTTTCACTAATTCTGGTGTTTCATAGTCCAATTAATATATTGATTAATATATCCTCTATCCAAATGTCATTGCACATACATGTGCAACGTTGACATTGAAACAAACTCATGTTGGGTGAGAAATGGAAACGAATAATCCTGGATATCTTGAACATGCTCAGTAAGTTTTAATGGCAAAATGCCCTTTGGAGTCTGTTGTGTATTGTCTACAAGAGGAACTTTGAAGATTCATCCTCTGGGCTATTTTTTGAGATGTAAATTGAGTTCAGTGAAAGAAAACAAGTGGAAACTGCATACACACGTGTCTGTAAAAAGGGAGTTCTACGCAGCCATTTGAAAGATGACACTGATTTGGCCCTCAGCTCCTCGGGCAGGTCAGTTCAAAGGAGCCTCCATGCCAGAGAACAAATTGCTGCATGCTTTCAGTGCAGGCTTTGGAAGGGCAAAGCTGGACCTGTTCAACAAACTCAGGCTGCGATCCCAGCTTGGTTCTTGTTGCCGTAAAAGTCAAATCAATCTGGTGTGATCTCGTGTTTTTTGCTCCGGCTGCTGCATTCAGCGTAAACATGGGATTAGAAAGAATGGGGGAATATAGCCAGGACATCTTTAAAAAGTGAGGCAATAAAAGTCAAGAACGGACAAGAGCAAGCTTCTGTGATGAAGACAAAAGCAGGCAGAAAAAGGGATGGGTGGGTGAAGAGGACAGGAAGTTGGGGGGTCACTCAGTCAGTGGCCACCTCTTTTTCAATAGGAGCCCTGGGGCCTCGGCATGGAGCTCTGACCTGGAATTCCAAATAAATAATTCCTTAAACCCCCCCACTGAAGGAGACACACACACACATACACACACACTTGAAGGGGGTGCACTGAGCAAAATGCATAATTACTCCAAAACCACGGCTTATGTAGACTATTTTTCCAAATATGTGAGGGTACATTTGATCAACAGACATAATTCTGTGAGGTAAAATCACACACACAAGCATGCACCAAAGTGTACACACTCACAGGTATTAATTCTCGAAGCTTAGCTCTCGGAGTAGCCTAAATCCTGCATGTGTGAGCAGGAACATTCAGTTAATCCTTACTAAATACAGCATGAAACTGTTTTTCAGTAATAAGTGAGCAGGCAAAGGGAGGCATGACACTGAGGTCAAATGCTCTGTAGTATACGCAAGTAATTAATATACGCAGAACAGGAAAGACAACAAAACAACACAGAATTGACAGTGAAGCAGTAAGCAAGATGTCCTCGGCTGCACTCAGATGAAAACTGTAGCGTGACAAAATCAAAACCAAAATTGGATTTTATTTCTCAGGGCTCATTTTTCCGCTTCGGGACCGGATATCAACATGCAGTGACCTCTTGATATTCCTTATGAAGATCATTGCACTCGCTGAAACACTGACCCAGAGTATGAGCAAAATGTCAGGATGGAAAAACTATAAGTGTCCACATTCATGGCGGAAGTCAACTGTGGGAATGAAGCGATTAGAGGCTTGCTCATATTTTTTTGCAGAAATGAAAGGATCATTCTGGTTTATTGTTATGGTAGTTTCTGTTGTAATCAACTCCACCCTCTCGTGTCATTCTGGTTGCAAAAAAACAAAATGGTGACGGACAAAAACCCTTAAGTCCACAAACCAACGGGTGACGTCACTTCTAATAAACCCGGAATATTGTGACCAAAGTGTGAGCCAATCCTAAAATAATCGGATCATTTCTATTCTGATTATGCTAAACAAATATTTCTCATTGCATGTTTCTTACTAAATGTATGTGAGGGAATTTAAATCCACAGCACTAAAAAAAGAAAAGCCTTAAAATATCTCTGAAGTCACTTCATGTCCTTTTTCAGTTTCTATCTCCGTTACTGTTCCAAGATTAGACAAAGAGCAGGTGTGTTGGGGACGTTACAAAACGTTTTCACCCAGTGTGAGTATCATATCACCAGAGTCTACACTGATTGAGACTAATGCATAAATGGGAAGTTGTAAACTTAACACACAATGACAGATGTGAGAGGGAGCTTGTCCATGCGTTCCCCCCGTAGCCCATGACAAACCACATTAGAGAGGACATTAGTGGACACAGGGGTCACTGTAACCCACACACACACAAATACACAAGGGGAAGGCCATTAGATCATCCACCCAGTGCCTTCGGATTTTCTCCCACACACACACACACACGAAAACACACGCGCGCACACACACACTGAAGGTAACTCGACACCGTTGCTTTCTCACTGGAGGAGCGCTTTAATCTGCACCAGACAGAGAGATTCTGGCTGCGGAAATTAATGTTTACTTTTCAGCCGTCTCTATTTCCAACTGCTCTCGTCTTCCTCCGTTGTTGAGAAAACATCCCAAAGGAGATGTGAGATTGCGAAACCAAAACGCCGCCAAACAAACACCGCTGTTTCATATGGTTTTTTTTCAGGGGAATATCACACAAACTTGTCAAAAAATGACCCCGCAAGGTATCACGTTTCTGAAAAGACACACATTATACAGTATGGTGGAGTCCCTAGTGCGAGTTACAAGCACATGTTGATGTCATATATTATTGGCCACTGAACTGCTTTTCGTGCTAGTTTTCCTGATTGCTTTATGACACAAATTGGGATTACTTTACAGCACAAAACTAAAAAAGGGTGCTGTTCTGTGCTGAGAAGTTTACAGACATTGTGAAATCTGTGATTCGTGAAAAGCCAAGAGAACATTTGCCAGAAAGACCAGAATTGCATGGTAGAATCACACAAATACTCCACCAGGTTCTGGTGGAGTATTGAGCGAGAAGGCTGCAGACGGCACCCGCTCACGTGCTGCAATGTAATCAAATCAAGGCATTTTGGCAACGCCAATTCATGTCCACTAAAAAGTGCTTGTTTTTGACTGACAGGCTCTGGTTGTTGATATAAGTGTATGACAAAATAATGGCTCAAGGAGAAAAGACAACGGTGAATATACCACCCGGGCAAAGTTTTTTACGTTACAGAGAGTGTACAATCTCACAGATTTCCAATGCCATGGTTGAATATTTAGATGATTTCATAATTAGGAGGCCTGTCAGTAGGCTGTACATGTTAACAACCAGGCCCGTTAAACTTAATAAGGACCGTAATCCAACTACAGCCCCATGCAGACCCACAAGCATAAATCCAGAGCCTCTCCCAGGAGGGGAACTGTACTAGAACATGCTGCAGAGGTCATCTATACCAAAACTAGACATGTTAAACAGCAAGAAACAACAGGTTCAATGGTTGCTTTTTGAACACAGCTTCACCATTTCAACATGCGACTCATTCTGATGTAGTGAGCAACACATGCAAAGAGGAAATCTACCCTAAAACCAGGCCTTTTGTATCAGACGTATCAAGAACTGGATGAATCTTTGCCCCAGAAATGATCTTTAAATCCTGCACAGATAAGAACAGCCGTCCTTTGACTCCCGTCGGTTATAAGAACTATGGCTTTAAGACGACGGTGAACAGATCCACATCAGAAACTCACTGCTGTAAGCCAAGAAAGTCAACCTGCACTCCATCACAGTTTCAGTGTTTTGACAAAAGCTCTTGCAACAGCGTGATGACATCCTACTCCTTCATTTACATGGTAATCCACTCGCTCTGTGATACTGTCTCGTTAAACCGAGAGAAAAAAATTCTTCCTAGATTAGTGAGTGGATTTGTTTTTAGTTTGTATTTTTGGTACGCGCATTCCAAAGATGTCGAAACCATCAAGGTCTCGTTCCTCCAACGCAGCCTCCTCACTTTGAGGGAACTTAGGGAGGAATTCAGGGAGGAAAAGCAAAATGGATGGCTGTGAGGTTCACAAGTTCAGGCCTCTCTGTTCCCTAGAGCCAGAGAGAATGCCTTGAAACAGGGGATGATCAGAATTTGAAATACACAGTATGAACTGCAAAGATCGCTTTTCTTTTTGTATGCACCATTGCATTGCTTTTGTTGTTTCGTGTTGTAGTTTTGATTTGAGGTGGAGACGGAGCGTTCTTTTCACCATAAAGCATGAAATTGCCATCGTCCATGAGTGTCGAAATGACCTGTGTCAACGCCCTGGCTTATATGGTTCATAGCATCAGCAATGGCAAACATGTGCAGCAGTTCATACTAAAATGTTGGACAAAACACCGAGGCTGAATTAGAATGCATGATTTCTGATAAATGAAGCGTTACCCCTGCAGCTTGAAAAACAAATTTTAAAAATAGATCTCAGTAATGTTACACAGATATTTCTAACAAATAGCCAACAAACTGTCAAAAGTCAATTTGTGAGTCTAGTGATAGTTGTGTTGAGATAACAGTGCAGAATGTAGTAAATGTTACCTTTTTAATAAAGGAATGATCTCTTGCATTTTACTGGACGTGCAGATGAACGTAGTTCAGCGTCTTTGAGGTGAGTGTTAATTGAACCCTCTCCCTCATTATTGGTCTCATGGTGGCGCTGTTGAGGAAAAGGCAGCAGATCACCAAAGTCATTTGGGTTCATCCTCTGGGCACCGTGAATATACCCAACGTAGTGGACCGACCCATCGACATTGCTGTATAGATCTGTGGCTACGGCATGGTTTAAAAACCACACAGACATTTAGTGATCCTATAAGCAAACAGACGACCAATCTCAACGTGTGTTCCTCTACTTCTTCTGAGTGCTCTGACGTGGTTCAGCGATGACGCATAAACATAAATCAACACGGGGGCATCTAGAGAATTTTAAGAATGGCAACAACATGTCAGCGACTGTCATTGTAAATGTTCCACACGAGGACACCGGTCATACTGACACTTCAATAAACACTCAAATTATTCTCTCTCTCTTTCTCTCTCCCCCCCCCCCCCCTTCTCCTCCACACACTTTAGCGAAAGCGATTCTAAAGTTTGAGCTGCCATCTCACATTAATTTCATCTCTAGAAGGCAACAGAAGAGTGGGATCTGCTCTGTGTCAACACACTAAACCAATCAAAACAGATAAAGTTCGGGATCAACCTTTTTGCACACTAATAGCATCTCTCTAGCCTTTACAAATAGCATGACCTTACTTGATAGGCCAGAGTAAGCAGACACATTTTCCTTTCCTTCACTTTCCCTCCAACCCCACTCTGTGTTACTCCAACACGTTGGTTGCGCTGTGACCTCAACGAACCACCGTTACACATCAGCCATTTAGAAGCGATAGTTGTTTGAAGGGTGGAGATGTCGTTTTGAGATGATTTTCTTCACTTGGCCTCTTCTTCTGAAGCATTAGGGTAAGTGGCTCTAAAAATAGACTGTACAATGTCAACATTCTGGCGCCCTAGAAGCAACCAGGATTAAATTAGCCTACCGCTGCTTCCTCTCTGAGCCTGTGTGCATCTGTGTGAAGCACAGTATCGTCAGAAAGGCTGTGAGTGTATGTTTCACACGCTAAAGTTCCACATTCCTGTAAAAACCATCCACTGTTTTTATACGTGTGCCGTTCTGCAAGAACATGTTGATAAGACGGCCAATAGAGTCCAATCACTCCACAAGAAGAGCCACTTCCAGTCACTGGCCCTTCTGCTGTAATAACACCGAGGGTGCTTTGACTTTCCCAAGATTTTCTCCTTTACGTCATTCTTCTTTCACCATCAACAACCTGACCATGGAAAATAGCTATTAAGCAATCACGGGCAATATATCTGTCAGACGTTTGCTTTTTGTGTAAACCATCTCCACTTTGTCTCTGACGCCCCCTTCTTTTCTCCCTCTGCCTCACTGTCCGGGTCTCCCTCCTTAAAAAGGCATAGCACGAGACGCATCTGCACAGGTTGCCCTACACACACACACACACACACACCCCAACACTCTCAGTGGCACACATGCAAATAATTTAAAGTGGGATCTCAACCAGAGCAAAAGTTAGACATAGATTGCGATACATGAGCTTGCACCTACAGTACATGTAAAACCTGTCTATCTACGTATATTGATACAATACTGACGTCTTTAGTCATCTATTCCTGCTTTTTTTTCTTTGTTCAGTGAAATTGAGAAAGAAAGATATTCTGGTTATCGCCCCAAAACAATTTCAGAAGCTGCTCTCATAAATAATAAATTGTATACATATCTGCCACCACGCAGCTATTGGCTGCCATTTACGGAAGGACGATATGAAAATGAACTTGTAGAAACTTAATTGATCATTTCACCACCTCCAGTTATTCCATCCTCACGTGGTAATTGAGCGGAAAGCTAGCTTGGGTGTTTCGTAAAGTAGCCAATTCAATTGTTTGCCGACTGGAATGTTAAGTGCCACTTGCAATTTCAACATGGAGACACACACTCCCAGTGGGTCGGCCATGTTGGAAAAGCTCTGCTATCCCCCTGATTTAGACCCTCTGATAACCTTTCAAATCTTTTACAACAGAGCCGTGGATCATGCAAATTTCTTTACTTTACCACCCTCCTGTTTATGCTTGCTTGCGTTTAGAAAGAAAGGTGCATTGCAGCTACATCAAATTCTGCTACATTCAGTACTTTCCCAAAATATATTCTTTGTTCACGCTTCATGTCAGGATTTCACTTCACAGCAAACATGTGAAACCTCCCAGCGGACCAGCAACATGTCTCAGCTCTGTATTATTACAAACACTCTGAGGTGCAATAACTTCAAGGTCCAGATCGTACTAATGACTCCAAACCGATGGCCTCATGTTATCCCCGGTGGAGCGTAGCAGGGGTGGGGGGGGCGGCGGCATGGAAAACAGAGCTGCAGTGGTGGGAAACTGCTGAGTGAGAGCTTCTCCACATCTCTGAGAGGAAGTGTGTGTGTGTGTGTGTGTGTGTGTGTGTATGTGTGTGTGTGTGTGTGTGTGTGCGTGTGCAAGAACATGAAGCATGGAGCAGCTCTTTGTAATAGGAAATGATGGGAGAGCCGTTTGAGGGGCCGCATGGGTTTTGACCTGGAGACCACTCGCAGTCATGAGAACCGACTCCCGGGCCATGTGTCCTTAAGTCCCTCACATCAGCACACGCAGGCGCTGCTGCACGTACAGCCGGTGTGGAAGGACAAGCGAAATACGAGGCCGAGTCCACACAAGAGAAATTATCATACCTTCTCACCAGTGCATGTGGACTCGTGCCAACTATGCAGCCTATAAAGCCCCCCCCCCCTCGCTAAAAGTAAGTCTCCCAAGTATGTTTTGGTAAGGATTTCATACGCTGCCCCCCCATTCACTCAATTTGAAGCCTATATGAAGACAAAAGCCTAACCAGCCCAGTGTTGACAACAGTAGGAGGGGAAAAAAAGATTTTGTTGGATTTATTTAATCCTCGGCTCTCCATAAGAGTTTCTTCAGCTTTCCCAGAAGTATGCTTTGGTGTAAGGTGACTCTCACAAGGACTGAAAACACTGGGAAACAAATGCAGGTAAGAGAAGTGCAGCGCCCTTCCCCCTGTTAATTACCCATGTGCCCTTGGGCAAGACTGAGACAACTGCTCGAGTTGTGGTGGTTTGATACTGGACATCTTCCAGGTGCAGATGTCAGTGCGGGGTCAACACTCCCTCTTGAAAACCCATAAATCATCCAGTTATCGACTCCACCGTCTCCACACAGAAACACCTTGAGTGCTGATGTCATGATTTGATACACGGTGGAATTCCAGATTTCTGGGTCCAAAAATAAAACGTGCATTTTTCAGAGTCTGGCTGTGCTTAGAAGAGATTTTCAGCAGATGTGTGCTGGCATACAGTGGGGCTTGACTTGCTTCTAGCAGAAATAAACAGTCTGCTGAGAGCTTTTCTAACTGGTCCAGGAGCTGTCATATAGACTTGTTGATGTAGTTCAAATCGAGGGATGGAGTTAGACCTAAATTCTGTTTTACTGACACAGCATTTTAGTATGGATGCATAATAACGAGGAACTTACTGAAGAAATAGGAAAAGGTGGTCGTTTAACTTGTTGGTTGCCTGATGTCTATATATTTAGTACAGCACTGAACCTGCAAAAACTGTCCCACCCTGAATTAAAACCACAGAAGAAGAAACGCATGCACTGCGCTGGAATCCAAGTTTAAAAAAAAAGTTTACCTCTGACTTCCACACAACGTAAGCGTGAGAGCTGGACGGCTGCGCTTTCCTCTGAAGCCACCTTCGAGGGGAGAATAGAGTGCCGGTGCTCCCGGACGGCGTTGCCCCGGGCCCCCTCACCAGAAACGGTAAATCCCCGGCGGTATTCCTTTTGGCACGCTTCACGATATCATAGTCGAAGTGGAAGTTGGAGGACGGCGAAACATCCACAGGAATGGAAGGAGAGGACAGGGACGGTGTTATGGGCTCCTTAAGTGTCGGGATTTTGGTGCGTAAAGTTGGTTTCACAGCCGAGCGCTCCGGAGACGCACCTGCGTCCGCAGCTGCCGCTCCAGAAAACGGTGTGCCACTTACCCCGTGGGTCCCCGTGTCACAGTATCTTATGATAGCGGGGTCCAGGCTCCGGGTTTGGCGTAGCCTCCGTTTGGTTATGGCTTTGGAGGCCGGAGAGGAGCAGGAGAAGACGCTGTTGAGGAGTCCTTGAGCGGCAGACATGTCTCCTTATCTCACATCAGCGCTGCTCAATGCGTCCCTCAAAAGCTCCCCGACAACTACAAGACGCGAGTTTAGCGTTTCCCCACCAAAAGGACGGTCCGAGCACGAGCTTGCGGAGAGCTGGAATGTGTCCTGCATCTGGCTTCGGACGCTGCGTAAAGTGGAGAAAGAGCGAGTCGTCTTTTCCTCTGACGTTGGTCATTCCCAAACTAGAGTGAAGTGAGAGTGAGAACGCAGTTTAATTGTGTGTGTGAGTGTGTGTGTGTAGGAGGGGGTTCAGATAACTTGAGATCAGTTCTTGCATTTTTTGATGCAACATAGTAAATTATTAACCACTTTGATTTAATTTGGTCAACTCTCCAGGCGAGTTTGCATTTAAAGAGTCAACTCCAAGACCCCCATGGCTCCTCTTTTACTTTGTTGATAAAATGGAAATGCCCTCCAGATGATCCATCAGTGGGAGTTCCCTAAACTCATCCACCAAATTCCATTCAGAAAAGCTTGAATTTAAACTCCATTTAGTTTCCTGCTGCCTTTGCAATTAAAAAAAAGTCTGGTATTTATATGATTAATAAGCTAATTTTCATAATTAGGCGAGTAGACAGACAAGATCATCAGACGGGCAGAAGGTCACACAGCACAGACATGATTTAGCCATGGGATTAAAATAGGCATATTAATCCTTGTCTCTCATTAATCCTCCTCGCCTCTGGGAATAATGGGTCTATCGGAGAAGCCCGCTGTGTGCTATTATTAGCCGAACAATAAGTGAGCCAAAGGATTAATAGCCAATGCCTTTCTTTTTACACCTGTGCAAGAGGCTGTATTCCAGACATTTGTTTACACAGATGCTCGTGGAGGAGCTCAGTGATCCCAGCATGTTAGGATGGCTGAGTGAGTGCGTTTGTGCGAGAGGAAGAGAGACTCTGGCGAGAGAAACAGTGCAGGGCCGAGATCCTTCTTGTGGCACCTCTGCGGCACTCTCTGTGGCACTCAGCGGCAGTCTGTGGCACTTCAGCAGCAAGCGTCAGCTGTGGCAGGCGAGCGGTACTAGTTCGGCACCCGTCAAGAAGCGGCGGAGCTGAGGGGGCGGAGCCACATTTCCTGAGAACACACATTGTTGTAACAGCAGGTCAGCTTCGTAAATCAGTTTTATGATTTTAGTTGAGTCACCGGAGCCACCCGTTCTCTGTATGCATCCTTAGAGTAATTACGTTGTACTTTTTTGTTTCTCATTCATTTTAAAAATTATGATTTTGCTGGTTTTGCAACAAAAGGGAACATAATACACTCTTTCCAAATTATTACTTTTATAGTCATTTACAACAATCGGCTAAAATAATGAAAATAAATCATCCGTTTTATTATCATTTAAAAGTATATATATAAAAAAATTTAAAATGAATACCCATAAAATGTCCAATCCAAAAATACATGTCTGAAAATATCTTCATTCTTCCTCTGCTTATATGTATATGTATGTCAGTAAGTGCCACAAGCTGCCAGAGGGTGCCGCGGGGTGCCAGAGAGTGCTGCAGGGTGCCAGAGGGTGCCACAGGGTGCCGCCAGCAGTCAGAGGGATTAGGAATTTTTTGAATAGTCTAGAGTCAAACTTTCTATATCTCAATGGCAATAAAACTGAAGTAATTTTATTTGGACCACAGTATTTGACCAACATTATATCTTCTCATCTTGGCCTTTTAACTTCTTCTGTTTCACCAGTCAATTCAGGATTTAAGTGTGACAATTAAATCAATGAAGTAGGTAAATTCGGCTTAATGTTTGAAAAGAATGAACCAAACGTCTCTTTATTTTTCAATTGTTATTATTTATTGCTTCATGAACTACACATGCTCACTTTTCTATTATATAAAAATAACAAGTAAATACATGATGTATACAACTAGGTTGCAAATTAACCATCAACATCAAATATCAGATGAAATAACCTGCATTAAATACATCTGTATCAATAACACAATTAACAAAGACACAGGTAAATACAACAAATCTATGGTTTAAATACACGTATACTGCCATCTAGTGGTATAAATGGTAAACACTCTTAATCTGCGTCTCCTTTTGCAGGCTATGCTCTGCGTTCACTCAAGCAGCAGCACAATACGGTGGAAGAATAAATAGCAACAACTCTGCACACACAAATGACTTTGATTAAACTATATTACAAACTATTGCATCAAACAATCCACAGATTAATCAAAAACTTGATTCTTGCTGTGTACATGGATAAATTAATATTAAATCGCATGTAGTCAACTATTGTTAACATACTCCCATCAGCCCACATTTATTTATTCATATTTATTTATTTTTCTTCTAGTGTTACCCTGGTTACCATTTTCTTGCATACAGTCATTGTATTACCTTCACTTTTATTTTGACATATTCTTACTTCCGGACTACCTGTTTTACTTTGCGTTGCTCTTCAAAAGAAAAAACAAATAAACCATAAAACAGACTATCAAAACATACACGGACCAGGGGGGCACCCTCTGGCACTCTCTGGCACCCTGCGGCACTCTCTGGCACTCTCTGGCACCCTGCGGCACTCTCTGGCACCTTGCGGCACTCTCTGGCACACCCTCTGGCACCCTCTGGCAGCTTGTGGCACTTACTGACATACATATACATATAAGCAGAGGAAGAGTGAAGATATTTTCAGACATATATTTTTGGATTGGACATTTTATGGGTTTTAATTTTTTATATATATACTTTTAAATGATAATAAAACGGATGATTTATTTTCATTATTTTAGCCGATTGTTGTAAATGACTGTAAAAGTAATAATTTGGAAAGAGTGTATTATGTTCTCTTTTGTTGCAAAACCAGCAAAATCATAATTTTTAAAATGAATGAGAAACAAAAAAGTACAACGTAATTACTCTAAGGATGCATACAGAGAACGGGTGGCTCCGGTGACTCAACTAAAATCATAAAACTGATTTACGGAAGCTGACCTGCTGTAACAACAATGTGTGTTCTCAGGAAATGTCTCAGGAAATGTGGCTCCGCCCCCTCAGCTCCGCCGCTTCTTGACGGGTGCCGAACTAGTACCGCTCGCCTGCCACAGCTGACGCTTGCCGCTGAAGTGCCACAGACTGCCGCTGAGTGCCACAGAGAGTGCCACAGAGGTGCCAGTGCCACAAGAAGGATCTCGCTGTCTCTCGAGAAAGAGAGACTCTGTCAGAGAGAGACGGATCATGTGTGGCCCAGTGTGTGAAAGTATGGGAAAAATGAAAAGGGACAGCAGGAGCCCTGAGAGGAGGGTGCCGCACGGCTGATAAAGGAGCTTATGAAGCTGCTCCGCATGATGCGCCCACACACACACATACACACAACACAGCGTGACATGACACCGATAACAGCTGAGATAGATTTGACCCTTCTAAAAACAGTCTGCAGGGGGGGGGGGGAGAGACAGGCTGAGTGAAAACACAGAAGCGAGGTATTATAGAAAGAAAACATGGTGTTTCGCATTGGGACAGTTCATGGATAGAAGCCAGGACCCGAGGGAGGCAGTATTGCCCTGAACTATGCCCGTACAACTCCTCCATTTGGGGGGAAAGCCAAGAACAACAGTCATATGGAACAATAGTGCTTCATTGAGAAGATGATGTTCCACAGATTTAGAAAGCATGTATTCAAGCTCTTCTTCAAAGACAAGCTGGGCATTGCAGGAGACTGTATACGCAGCGTAACCATGGAAAAGATTTAATGTGAAACAGTGATCATTTGACAAGTCTGTCAAAATATATCAGTCGGGGTTAAAAGGAAGGACAATACATCAGCAGGGCTGCACTTCAGCTAGTCACGTTCAGTGTTAACGTTGTCCATATTTGGTGTACAATAGTGAAGCAGCACTGCCTGAAACCACTTTAAGCTAAAATGAGCCTCGATTCAGCTACAGCTGTAGAGACATGGTTTCCTGTGCCGGGGATCAGTGCACATTTCACTGTGAATGAGAAGGTCACAAGGTCAGCAATCAAAGGAAATCAAATTACTTATAGAGATATGAAATATGAAACAATAAATCAGTGATGCAAGTTCTATTTTGATCTGTTAAAGACAATTAACTTCAGCATTATTCCATATTTTACTACTACAAAAGAAAATCAGATTTCTTAAAGTGATTAAACTCTGTGATTAGAGAAGTAATTGAATCTGTTTGCAAACTAGTAGGATGATATCAAATTAAAGACAAACACAGAAAGAGAGGGCTTGTACCCTAGAGCAATGTATCCAACCAAAGCTTTCACGTGTTCCTGGCTGCACATCTAAACACCTCTGTGTATTATAGAGCCACCATATTGTTCCGATAGAGGAAGATTAGATTATTGAGACATGCTTGATTTTCTTTTACTGTATTGTGCCTCAAGGAAAAGGCTCCTTCCCTAAACTGTGTTAACTGAATACCAAAACATGTGTATGATACCCGGGTGTGCTTAATTTGTATAGGGTGGTTTAATACAGATATTTAATCTGAGTATCTGCAGAGTTGTAATTGAGGTAATTTGCAATCGTCCAATAAATTACCCGCAGGTTCTCAATAATTTTCATGTCATGGACCCCTAAACGCACACAGATGGCTTGACCCTTGTAGGACCTACTTTTTCATATGAAAGTGGAGAAAAGGGGTTATTAGAATTGGAATAAACACTGGTGAATTACAGTAAAAATCTGTTTCACATGTGTGTTAGGCAATACATGGAGACCTGTAAAGGACTGGGGTCTTTGAGTATTAGTTTATAAACCTATATTCTTGATGTAAATCATACACATGGTCCACACAGACTAAGGCTTCCTCTAGTCAAGGCATGTGTTGCTTTATTGTGGAAATGTTATGCATGCTAGAAAGTACTACATATATGTATTAAATCTAATTTACCAAATGGAACAAAAGCAGTTTGGTGGTAACTTCACAATGAAGGCAAATTAGTTTAATGTATACTGACATCTGCTGACCAGTTTCTGAAAGTACACTACTAGTACGGCATACGTGAGAGACCATTTCAACTTATTGAATTGCGTTTTCCATGCTGCCTTCAGCGCTGTGAAATGTCGCGGATAGGTGTTTTGCATAAATACATTATCAAACAAAGCAACACAATGCTACACAGTGGATGAAGATAGAATGCATTTATGTATTTCTTTGGCTAAATGTAGCCTAATGCACTCACTCATAAATGTCATAATATGAGGAATTCTTAAAATCGTGTTGGTTTGAAATGAATATTAAAAGTGTTGACATTGTGATAATTCACATACAAAAAATTACATTCGTGATGTTCAGATTCAAGCTTGGTTTTTTTTAGTGAATTTGTATTGCAAATCTATTCTATCAAGCCAATCGCAACCATATTCAACGACCCAGTGCTGTTCCCACAAGGCTCGATCGGGGAAATTACGAGGAGCCAGTGAAGGCAACAAGTAGATGTTGCATTTCTCCCGCAATAGCGCCACCTCTCCAAAGTGCGTTTCTGTGAGAGACCCCTCGCAGAAAATTTGGAGAGGAAAGGGTTAAGGAGTTTATAGGGTCCAGATTGATGCCCCCTTTCCCACACGTCGCCATGAACAAATGAATTCGCGGGGCATTAAGTACTCATTTCGCAAAGGAGAAAGAGTCCTGTGCTTTGAACCCGACCCCACCAAGGCTAAAGTGTTGTACGACGCTAAGGTAATATCTCGTATGCGTAATTTAGCTATTCGGTATTTCGACTTTTGCCAAACGAATACTTTATATTGGAGAATCAGGGCAGTTTGTGTAAAGTGTGGGCTATATGAATCGACCACGTAGGCCTAAGATAAACAACGTTAGCTGTTAATGCACAATGTGCTGTGATAACGTTAACCGTTTCTCCATGATTTCCGGGTACGTTAGATTACACATGTTTCTCCTTGAAGCACAAGATTATGATCTTAGTTGTAGAGACAACTGTGATATTTTGTTGCGTGATAAAGCGTTGCAGCCAAAACGATCACCAAGGCATGCAATAACGCTATTTGAATTAACGCTGGAGACGTTTTTATGCATTAATAGTAAAGTAGTTATAGCTGGCTGGCTATCATTCAAAGTAGTTTAACGGAAACACCTAATAAACAAACGCACCAACACTGACCGTAACTGTAGCATTTACTGTCTCGCTGTTTTCATTACATTCCATGGTAGCAACAAAAACATTGTAAACGTGTTTAATGCAGGCAATAGTGTTGCAGCCTAATTCGAGTTTAATCTTCGTTAACGTTATGTGCGCAATGTCGTTTTTAGTAGCCTGCTAGTTAGCAAGCTAACGCTAATAGAGGGTTTGTTTATGTCAACGCATTCTAGCCTGGCTATTGCTAATCGAGGCAAGCTAACAGTTAGCATTAACTGAGTTGCATTGGTGTAAGAAGCTTAACATGTTTCATTTAAGTAACTTTAGCAATACTACCGTTACAATGTAAAATGCTGAATAATCACATCATAGTTCATGAGGTTATAGGTTATGATAATGACAGAATAGACCTTTTTTCCACTCAGCATATCATTTGGAAACTGATTCATTATGTAAAATCGTGATTTGAACAATACATCTGAGTGTATTAATGTGCAAGAAAAACCTATAATATATAAATCTATAATTTGCAAGAAAAACGATCATATTCCTATAGACTATAAGGAACTGAAAGTATAAGTCTCAAAGCATGGAACTACTCAAAGAGCATGCTAAAGAAAAGTAGTGAGTAAATGCCTCTGCTGACTTGAATTGAACCTACCTGAGTTTTGAGTAAAGGCACTGTCCTTCAAACCACAGGAGCCTTGAGCAAGCAAGACTCTTCTCATTGTTTTCTGTTCCCGTCACAGGTCCTTGATGTCTTGATTGGTAAAGATGAGCATGGAAGAAGAGTCCCAAAGTACCTGATTCACTTCAACGGTTGGAACAGAAGGTAAGATGAGTCCCTGTCACCTCCCTACTTGCATATATCATACTCATTGTAGTGTTTATCATTGCAAAATGTCATGTTCATCAACTTGTGTAATGAAATCGATATGAAACACTGCCTTCAACCCATGCAGCTCTGTGTGATGTTTTTTATTTTCTAAATGTGTGTGTTTGGGTAGCTGGGATCGTTGGGCTGCAGAGGATCATGTCCTAAGGGACTCTGAGGAAAACCGTAATTTGCAACATAAACTGGCACGCAAAGCTCTAGGTCGCATGTAAGTTCATATTATGTTCATTCATTCAGCCATGCAGGTAAATGCCATCAAAGTGTTTAACCATTGAGAATATTTTCTTGCATGTGTATCACGTGGGTCTCTCTAAGTAGAGAGAGTAGCGTCATAGAATGGGCTTGAAAAGTTTTACTGTTGATTTCCGACATGCGCAGCACTGTCCGTGAACATACTGTACATGACACCTGTAACTCAAACCACAAGTCCAGTGCATGTCAATGTCTGTGCTGTGTCCACATGCTTTGGATTCGACCTTTCTGTTAGTTAGGTCTATCTTTAGACGAGACTGATACAGATGGTGTGTGTGTTTTCTTTTCTTTCCTGGCGGTAGGAAGAGAAAGGGATGGGCCAAGAGGCGGGGACGTCAGTCCGGTACTAAATCTTCACTGAAGACTCTCCCTAAGGAGGACGACAGTGATGACGCATGTGAGAAATCCTCCTCTGCCTTTTGTTATTTTGCTCCCAGTCTCCCACAGCAATCAAATTAATCCCTCCAAATTTTTCTGTCTAGGTTTGATTTCGTCTTCAGGGAGCAGTGACGGGGACGACTCTGACCCTGAATCCTCAAATAGCGGGGAAAGCACCTTCTCTGAGGACATCAACAAAATGGTGAAGTGGATCAGCTCAGTTTCCATCTAAGACAATAGCATATTTAGACCAACGTTTACATTTTAGGCCTTTAGCTGATGCTGTTATCTAGAACAACTTGCAATGCAGTGAGTGCCACCGGAAAACTTATTGATTTATCCAACACTTGATAATCCAAACATAACTTTTAAGACCATGACTTCTGTCTGTAGCAAAGCACATCTTCTTAGTTTCTATATACCGTTGACCTGAAGGTTCGTATCTTGTGTGTTTCAGAGGGTTGAGCCCGACATTAATGTTAAAAGGGAATGTGAGGAGAAGATCGTCCATGTCGACCTCAACATCCCCGATGTCCTGAAGAAGAAACTGGAGGATGACTGCTTTTACATCAACAAGAGGAAGAAGGTACATGCAGCAGATGCTAAGCAGTGTTACACATTTTGTTAAGATACCGGTACTGGTACTTCTGGTAGGCATGGGAAGATATTGAACTGACTCGAGTCTTATCCATGTTTTTCTCTCCCCAGCTGGTCATGGTTCCCTGTCAGACGAATGTCGTGCACATCCTCGAGTCCTACGTCAAGCACTTTGCCATCAACAAAGCGTTCATGGCCAATGAGCGGTACCGGCGTCAGCAGAACACCACACAGAGCAGCAGCCCGCAGCCGGTCCCTCCGGAGAAGAGGTGAGTCTGCGCACGCTTTGAACAGAGTGCGATGGAAACTGATGTGCTTTGTCCAGCGTAGACCATCTCTTAAGGCAACAAGTTTTGTCATCGTTTCTCCCCATATTCATAAATTATGGTTCCCAGTCAAATGTCCACCAAAACGTTGTTTTCTTTTTAATTGTAGGATTCATTTCTAGGTCTGGCCCAGCTGAGACGGCATACATGATTATGGACATTAACTAATCCTTACATTTCCTTTGTGTGAAGTGAGGAGTTGTGTAAGGAGATGGTCGACGGCCTGCGGATCACGTTTGACTTCACCTTACCCATGATCCTCCTCTACCCCTGTGAACAAGCCCAGTTCAAAAAGGTCAGCTCCTCCAGGCTTTTCCTGGCCGCCAACGAAAGCTCCCCCTGCTCCAGCAAGTAAGTGTGCTATGATGAATCAAGTCTCTGTTGTTTCAGAAGCCACTGCTTGGCTGTGATAGACTGCGTTTGACTGTTGAGCAAGCTGTACGCCTTTTTCTCTCCCGTTGTGTGTGAAGCGCCCAACGAGAGCGCAGCCCGAGCCCGTTGAGCCACAACCCGCCCACCCCCCAGTCCACAGACAGCCAACCAGCACTGAGCGACATCTCTGCCACCACGCCCACCGCCACAGCCCCCACCCCGAAGCGCCGGCGTCACCCTGACATGGACTGTATCTCATTCCAGTCCCAGTCACTCAGACGCTCCACCAGGAACACATCTGGAGGCGACCGGCCAGCTGAAGGAAGCAGTGGAGGTAATCACTTTTTACTGGATTTGGTGCCGTTTGGAAAATGATCCAACAGGGTCTTTCATATAAAGAAACTACATCTATTCTTGTGTGCTTCAGTAGTAATATGTGTTTTTTATGTTTTGTAAAGCATGTTGTAATAATAATTTCACGTGTGAGCTATTTAGGCATGTATTGATAGAATGTATGTAATGATTCAGGTGGAGGCAGTGCTACAGCATCCCCGCAGCTCAAACGCCGTTTGGTCGACACCTCATCCCAGCCCAAGTTCTTCCTCAACCTCGAGAGAAGTAAGATGACAGTCTGTTGAAGAAATATGACTTCAAATATAAGCTTTTTGTGATCTTACTTTTTAACCACGAGTTTCACTTTTTTGACCTTTACTGAAAATGGTAAACCTTATTCTTAACTTGTAGTGGCAACCTTCTTGTATTTGTAGTAACACGTTTTGCCCAGTAGATGGTGTTGTCCTACTTCTTTCCTCTCACATGTATCCCCTTTCAAGTACCTAAGAACTAGACTTTCCTCAGAAGAAGTTTGTGCCCTCAAGACTCATTTTTGCTGTCGTTGGTATATTTTGTTAGCGATATTTCAGCAGCGATAAGCGACACAGCTCGAAATGTATCTGTAAACATGTCGTTGTTTCCTGTTAACCAGAAACCCCAGTGCACAGCGGCTCATCTTCCCCGTTGCCCTTGACGCCAAGCAAAGAGCGAAGTGGGCCTTTCTATAGCCATGAGAGCCGGAGAAACAATGAGCTTAATGAGGTGATGAAATTGTGTGTGTACTATTATCTGGATAGGAAACAATTTCATGCTCAAGGGCACTAAGGCTAGTTACATAAATGGCCTCCTTCATTGAAGCAACTGTTTGATCCTTTCTTCATTAGTTATCAGGAGTCAGCTCACGTGGTATTGTCAAATATGTGAAAACCTCAAAGTGTCTGTTCAACGCTTTTTCCTTTTACTCCGTCAACCAGGTCCTAAGTTGGAAGCTGACTCCTGATAACTACCCTCTGCATGACCAGCCTCCTCCACCCTCCTACCTGTACGGATCACAGCACCTCCTGCGGCTTTTTGGTTGGTGTCTCTTATCCTTTTGCTCACACTGGTTCACTTGTCTTTGGTGATGTCAGTGGTTTGATTGTGGTGAAGCATTGTTGTCCCTTTTGTGCAACTTCTTCATATTCCCGTGGTTGCTGTCGTGCTTTTTTTTTTCCAGTGAAGCTTCCTGAGATCCTGGGAAAAATGCAGATCCCAGAGAGGAACCTCCGAGCCCTTGTCAAGCATTTGGATCTCTTTCTCAGGTATGTGATTATTATGTTCAAATCAAGTGTATCCGTTTTTTCAGCTTTACGTGTAAGAAGTCTCAGATGTAAGTGCTTCAGTAAGCAAGAGAGGGACAGCAACGATTTCATCAAAATGGGTTAAAGAGGTTTCAAGTTCCTTTGCGCTGTGCAGATGGGAGAGTACCAATCGTTGGGTCACTCACTGAAACATTCAGGCATAATGTTGATATCTCACCCCCTTCTCGAAAAGTGGATTGTGCCGTCAGGTGGAAAGAATCATGTATAATTTCCATGGAGGATGAATCATTAGAAAGACGAGGGGCTGCATTCAATTAACGGGCCATAAAATAGGAAGCACTTTGACTTAAAATGCTTCTTGGTAATAACCTGCACGGTCCATTAACTAAGGTTTGACCTCGCTGAGCATTTAAGCTCAATAGTTACTGCCAGTGTTGAGCTGCAAGAAGTTCTCATTTCACAAAGAACCTGGAAGCTATCAATCTCTAGAACACCCTTGACAAATAGTTTACTCCTCACTCACAATACCTAATGTATTTGGTAGCCTGCTAAAAAAAAGAAAGCAAGAAAGAGTAAGTAAAGGAGAACATGATGGGACGGAGGGGAGGGAGAGATGGAGTGAGAAAGAGCATGTGTTAGAGGGAGGGAGATGAGTGGGCATTACACAAGCGCGGGAGTCTAATCTTTAAATCCTCCCCAGCGATCTTCAGTTCAGCCGGTCCCAAACCTGGGGGATTTCGGTCCTCTCGTTCTCTAATCAAACACACGCAGTACCGGCTTCCTGCCACCGAGCAGTGCTGTGGAGCAACACCTGAACTCACCACGAGTGGGAACGGGGACAGACCCGAGCCTGAGAGCCAAAATTACCTCTGTTCCACTACTCAACCCCAAAAATGTATATAAATAAATAAACTGGTGCCATAAAAATCACGAGGCGGTCCTCTGAAAATAGCCACGGCTGGCGTTCATGTCGGTTTGTGGGAAGAGAGTGGTGTGCAGTGTGATTACAGCATTCAACTACATATGTGATGCACTGGTTTTTAGTTTTCTCCCGCGGCGGGACAGAAGGGCTGTAAAGCGGCATTGTCAACATAGGACTGTAACACTCCACACTAAATAGAATACCAATACCTCATACTTTTCAGCAGTATGAGCAGTTTCTCTTGGCAAAGCACATATTGCAGTGTCATCAGGAGTTGGATTAGAAAGTCTTTTAATGCACTCCAGTGGCACTGGACTGCAAATCACTGGTGCATCGATGGTGTTCAATACAGAAAACACAGTTCCTCTCAGTAACTACTTCATATTTTCGCCGTGTTGGAGACTCTGCAGGACACTGGACA
Source organism: Anarrhichthys ocellatus (assembly GCF_004355925.1). Taxonomy (NCBI): domain Eukaryota; kingdom Metazoa; phylum Chordata; class Actinopteri; order Perciformes; family Anarhichadidae; genus Anarrhichthys; species Anarrhichthys ocellatus. The sequence continues at coordinate 3,419,844 of NW_022280042.1, forward strand.
CAAACTAAAACACCGATGTCTTTTGGGAAAAACCTTGATGCCTTTTACTCTGAAATCAGCCCCGTGGCAGATTGTGCAGAGCGGGCGAAAAACTGATTGATGTCGCAGAGACTGAAGTGCAGTGCATTCTGGGCTTTGGCCACAGTTGATCTCTCACTCTCCCCTTTCTCCGCAAGAATGATTATGATTAAGTGTGTGTGTGTGTGTGTGTGTGTGTACATGTGTACGCACACATTATGCTGATTTACAATGTGTGTGCCGAAAGCTGCTTGCCTTGTGTTGTTACTGATCCAACAGCAATAAAGATTAGCACAGGCCTGGATTTCTGGCACCAAAGAACCCCAAAAAATAAAATCGGATCAATAAATATACATTGAAACCCGTTCGTTGCTTCTCAATGAATGTCATTGAATCGACTTTTTTTTATTTGAAGAATTGGGCTTAAATAAACTTCATTTCCATGCTCACCTTTGATTCACTCACCGTGTGGTGCTGGCATGCCCCCTATATTGTCCCATTGTCTTGTTTGTTATTCGTTGTCAAAGCGTTCTTAAGTTCTCCTCTGATGAGGATAATTTGTTTGCATTGAGATTAGGAAGGCCGGTGGAGCTAAGATGAGATGGCAAGATTTAGAGGATTTGGCCGAGTAGCGGATACTAAGAAGATTCCGGATTAGTTTTCCCCGCTACTGATTAGATGAGAGGGGGGGGGGGGGTCTTTCACTCTTCCCTCTCTTCCCTCTCTGACTGCTGGTCGGTCATTCTCATGTTCTCTGTCTGTCCGTCAGAGCGATTGGTTCTCTGGTGGCGATGGTATAGGATGGATGAGGGGGCTTTGTGTGTGACATATATACCCCCCCAGGCAGAGGGCAAGGGGTCTAGGGTTTATGTGGAATGAGCCAGGGATATCTAGGAAAACCAGAAGTCCAAGCGTATACACTGGGACGTGACATTTGAGATGCTTTCCTTCTTATAGCGGTTTTTGCTTCGTGTTCACATCGTGTCAGATGACACGATGTGAACACCGAGGGCTCCCGAACGTTGTCTGAGTCAAAACCATCTCACCCGATTTCCCTCTCTTGTACTTCCTCTTCCCGTCCTCTCTCTTAGGTTTCTGGCAGAGTTCCATGAGGATTTCTTTCCCGAGTCCGCATATGTGTCGGCATCCGAGGCCCACTACAGCATGAAACAACCGAGGCCGATTTTTTGAAGGAGATGTCGGCCATTGTGCTTTCTCTCCCATGCTTGTCTCTCCGCTGACCTTCCCTACAGCTCGTCTAGACCGACCTGTCTGGGCTCGTGTGCAGAGGAATAAATAGCAGCTGTCTCCAGAGATCACCCGTGTTGTTTTCCTGGACCAACCTTCCTTCTCCTCTGGCCTAACATTAGTTTTTCCTGCCGCTGGCTTGTGGCACTAGTTGCTTCTGCCATGCCACTAGCCCATGCTTTGTCTGTGGGACCGTCCTGCATGTAAAGGCACCCTGCGCTGCTTTCCTCATTGTCATCTGCTTATTTCTTAGCTGGCCTACACGTTTTAGGAGCAGGCTAAGGTTAGGAAGTTCTCTAGCCTCTCAGCTTTTAGAGTCCAACCAAATACAAACAGCTTTGAATCACTCAGCTGTGGAAGCAGACACACGCACAGCATTGCTTGGCAATAAGCCTCCTTTGTCACCTGCTCAGACTTTACCGCTCTTCATACCCTCAGTGTTGAGGCCTGTTCATAGAAGGGACACGGGTTGATAATCTTCCTGTTCTAAGTTTGGATAGTCTTTAGGGCACCGCTGGTTTGCCTGTTTGGTAGCTTGGCTCCTCTTTAGTGCTGACTTTCTGTCAGCGCTCCCCATGCAGCTCCGCCAGTGATCCTCATCTGGACTTGGTCCTCCCGTCCCAGAGGCGCTTTGCTGCTTTCGCTGCACAATTCTAAAGTATTGACTCTTAAAATACTTTGAATCAGGAATGTTGTTCTTCCTGTGGACTTCACTCTGTAGTATTACACCTTCCACTGTCCCTGAGAGATTGTCTTAGTTCTTGGTTTGTCCTGTGCATGCCTGATAAATGTCTAAATCAGTATGTTATTTATTTCTCTTTGCACACCACTGGATCACCCTGTTCCTGTCCGTTGAATTGGTTTTACAATATGTGACGTAACACATTACTATGTGTAATACAATGGTTCTATGTTTCCCGTATTGTGTTTCTTTACTGTGACGTCTGTTTCTTTTAAACTCTGTTTTCTTCAGTTTAAATAAAGACCTCATCCTCTTCACATATACATGAAGCACCATGATTGATTGTGTATGTCTGTACCACCGCAGCTGATTTCAGGGATGTCACTTGTACTATCTTGATTGATGTGTGCTCATTTCTGCGTCTTATCCTCCTTTTGTACTTTTCCCTGTGAGATGAATCGGCCGCACGTTCATTCGAATCATCGAAAAAACCCTCACAAAGCGCTCCTTCATTAAAAGTTCCATGTAGACAGAGTTTATCAGCTACCTTGACCTTCCATGTCCTCGCACTGTAGCTGATTTAAAACTTACACCCTGGAAATGTTTTGTGGTGGTTCCCTTTGAAACGAACTCTGCACACTAATGAAATCTGATTCCAAAAAGAAAGAAAGAGGCGACGTGGCAGGACAGATCTGTTGTGGTGCGATGCGGCTATGGTTCCCCTGCTGAGCGTTAGTGATGAAGTTGGATTTTTGACCTAATCAATGTACCCTTGTCTGCTGAAGATGGATGGGAGTCTTCTAGTGTTTGTTCTAAGAAGAGGTGGACAAGTCTTTGGCAGAGAAATGGGGCACTATTGTAACTGGTTGTCTTTGTGTGCTCCCTGAAGACAAATTGACAAACTATAAAGCTACTGAGTGTAAGAGTGAGCTTTGGGAGGCATGCTGTGAGATCAATAATGTATCTCCTGGTTTTATGTCTACCAGTGTAACTGTTGTAGCTCTGCCACTTGGATAATTTCATTGACATTCATCATAAAACTCTTTGGAGTGAATTAGTTTAACTTGGCATGAAGGCTGGACATACGGGGGAAACAGCGAGCCTGGCTCTGTCCTGAAGCTCAAAAATCAACCTAGCAGCACCTTTTATGGCTCACTATAAATACCTAAGTGTTAATTCATTCGTTCCAGCACATGACTCTCTGTAAAACAGTTTTTACATTTCTGTTTGTGTACACATTAAACAAATGGGATCTAGCTTGTTAATTAATTAGCGTTAGTGGTGCTGCCAGGCAGGTTTCTGAGCGTTTCAAGTGCACCACGGGAGCCGTGTCACCCCGCTAACAGTCTTTATGCTAAGCTAAGCTAATCATCTCCTGGCTCGAGCTTCATAGGTAATGTACAAACGTGGGTGTGCCCTCAAACTTCTCGTCTAACTCTAAAATCTCTAAATCAAAAACATTGAAGAAGTCACTTCCTAAGAAATGACAGTCTTTTCCAAAACCTAACCTCAGTAGTTTTGTTTCCTGAACCATATTGACGGCAGGCCAGACTTTTAAAAATGGCGTTAAAAAAAGTCAGATTTGCTGGCCTCGCTTCTGGTGCAGTTGACGTATAGGTGCACACTTGGATACCCTAAATAAGGTGTTACCTGTATACTGTATCTTTACAGTCTGAAGAACAATGCTCTTAATCTATTCCCAGTGTACCTTCGGGAGGCCGGCTAACCTGGCTTCCCCATTTCAGGGTCCTAATAGGCTTGAGTGGTGAGCCATAATTGTATTTGGACTGGGTCAGACTTCTGGTAATGAACTGCTCATCACTGCAACCTGAGACGGCACTCTCCTTCCTGCTGCTATCATGTAGCCACAGAAGCCACCAGTACAATCCGCCCCATGCATCTCCAATCGATTTCCCGCCGCGATCCGCTTACCACATGATTCAATTGTTGTGGGGGGGGGGGTGTAATGAGATGCGAGCCATCACCTTGTAAGTGCTGCTGCCCGCACCTTTCACCTGATTCCTCTTCTCTTGTCTGTGCTCACCTCCCCTTCCATCTGCAGCCGGTGGGTCCTATCTTCTCATCGCACTCTATGGTTTAGTGTCTGGCTTCTTCTTCAGTCCCTGAGTGGTTTTCTTGTCCTGCCCTCACATCCATATCGCCGTCTCTTTTGTCTAGTGTTTCCCCCCTGATTGGTCTTTTTGTCTCTCCGTTCCTCTCGTCACTCTCTTCAGAACTCCTTTTGAGGCAGAAGAGAAGAGAGTGAAAAGCCAGACATATCTCCTTCCATTATCTCATTTTGAAGTGTTTTCTGCTTCCCATTCAGAGCTTTTGCTTAATCCAGACATCGTTTGACGCATTGATCTCCTTACCCGTCCTCATCCAAGTCCTCCGTCAGTTTTCCTCTTGTCATTCATCTTCCTTCTCCAGCTTTTTGCCCCCTCCGTTTTCATTCCTGCGCCATGGACCTAGGAGATGGATTGCACGAGGAGAAGGTGGACACCAGCTCCTTTGCCTCCTCTGACTCTTCTTGGACATCATTTGACCTGAGCACTGACCTCACGTCAGTCAGCTCCGACCAAGTCTCGACCTCCCCGACAGCTCCCGGCGAGGACCGGCACCCAAAGAAGCCCTGTTTGGTCAACTTCTCTTCCGAGGCGCGAAACAGGCAGGTTGCATGGAGGGAGACGTCTTTTCTCGGAAGCGAAGAGTAAGCCCATTATTGTAATAACTAGAGCATTCATCAGGGACGAGGTGAAAACACTCATTGTATCTACATGTTGGGTTACAGACAGATGGCTGCATGTCAAGAGTGTCCTTGTAAACAAGACACTTTATTCCTGTCACTGTCATGTGACTCCGGTGGTAAAATGCATGCATTCCATTCAAACTGCATTTTAGTCTTTTCATTGGATTGACTGCTCTTAAATGTCACCTCTGCGTCATGTATTACAGCTGTAGACTACAAAGTCATGTAATGAGTCCCTTGATTCAAACACGAGGAGTGATCGATATGTTTTCATTAAACCCCCCCCAATATTGAGATGCAGTTCTGCATACTTTTTGAGCTGGCAACTGATCCCCCGAGTCATTAAAAAGAGGGACGTTTGGTTCGGGGAAGGCGTGTTTTGCTCTTCCCCAATCTGGTTGAGAATTTAGCAGCAAGAAAAATAACAGTAACCTCTCTAGAAATGACGGAAGAGAAGGGGATTAAAGATCTCTTCCAATTGTACGTGAACGCTCGCGCTCTCACTGAGACTTAGCTTTCAGCCCACAGTGGCGATGATTATCTGTTTCATCTGGTTTTAATCACCAGTGCTTCTGTAATGGGAGTTTGATTCCCAGTGGCAGGACAGCGAGGAGTGGATAAAACAAGCACTGCGTTCGTTTAGATAGAGACCATAAATCACCTCTCCTTGAACCCTTCAGGGAATCTCGCTCCCCGGCAAGTCGGAGAACTCTGGGTGTTGTTCATCAAGCCTTTCTTTTCCCATTTCTTTCTTTCACCCACCACGGCCTGATGCATAGAACTACTCTCCCACCAACAGAAAAAGAACCGTCTGAACACGCTCACTGGCTGACACTCTCGCCATGTCTTTAAATCGCCCCTCGGTCCCTGTGGAGGGTTCACTATCTTTACCCAGACTGATTCAACTTTGGCTGAGGAATATTTCACAGCTAGCTGAGGAATATAAATGCATTTTGCTCTGTTTATCCGTCTCTGTCAGCAGCTGCGTTTCCAACTTTAAAGTGGAATTTCTCAATAGAAATGGCGAACGTTGGCGAGACATTCATTTCTGTCACATTGAGGTGTGGAGAAAGACGTATTGGAATGTAAATCTCGCTGACAACACAACCATTTTTGCAGAGCACTGTTACATAAGGTATCCTCACATTGTGATGACACTCTATAAAGCAAACAATGACCACTTAGAGTGATTTATAACCACATTAAAATTCATAACAGCAGTGATTGTAATGCATTATAAAAAAAAAGATGAAATGTTTTGCAACAATTTGAATTTCATACACTATGATTCTTTAAAGAAAACAGTGCTTGTAACTCATAAGTATGTTTCTAATGCATTGTAGACATAGGGGTCATAGAAAATGTTCCTGAAGAGGTAGTGCAACATATATAAAAGGATATACACTACGCAATATTTACATATTTAAGTATTTTGACTGTTTTATTTTGAAACATAAACTTCATACTGCAATATTGTTTAGCCAAGCTAGCTCTTTGATCCTTCTTTCAGTGTCTCTGCTAAGCTAAGCTAATTGCTTTGAGGCTCCACTCTTTCTCTTGCCTCCTTCGCGTCTCCTCCTCATATTCGTACACTCGCCTCTCCTCGTGCCGATCTCGGACTCAGCGACGCGCGGGGAAACAGTTAATGTTCTTCTGCCGTATTTAAAGTCTAAAAAGGTTACAGCGGTCAGCGCGCTAAAACCCTATTGGCTGGCGCATTTAGGGAGGCTTAGCCATGATTGGACCATCTGGAACAAGATGGGCTGCCTCACGTGAGAATAATAACCAAGATGATGATGATAATAACTATTTCTGAACATGCATTGCTGTTTCATTGACTTTCTGTTTTTGCCACTGCTGTGCTGTATTTTTCAGAACTAAACTTGACAAAAAATAGAGTCAGCTCCTGGGAATCACAGCACAGAATGAGCTACAAAGATAGGGAAGAGGAATACAACTAGCTTGAAGGACTCTCTACTTCACCCCATCACCACTCTTTTGGATTCACACCTTTCATCATTCCTCTTCTCATTTTGTTTTTCTACCCCCCACTTTCATCACCCCACCCCCCCTGACCCCAACATAAAGTCATTTTGCAGCAATTGTGGTTATTGTTTTTGTTGGAGCAGAGAGGCGCAGCGCGATGGCACAGATAAGATATAGTTTTTACTCACATCTCATCCTCCGTGTGTATATCATGTCATTATTTCATTCATTTCAGATTTTTATCCATTTTACCTCCTGATGGTACAGCACCGATCACATATCGCTGTGTCTCATTTCATCTGAAGCAGAGGCTGCAAACCGTTGGGTCGTCTGGAGAGTTTGGGACGAAGTTGTTTCCATCTCGCCGGGCAAGCGCAGAGTGTGGCAGACAGACATTTTCACAGTTGGGTGGAGGCCCTCTGATCCGAACCCTCGCACTTATCTTACTGCAGTAACTGCATTTTCTACTTTTCCCAAGCTCTGTGGTTTTGACATAACATTCGAGAGGATTTGAAGTCATGCTTTAGTTTGATGCAGTGCAGTGCAGCCTGTAGGACGGTCGCCGCCTAAACCCACATACAGCCTAGATAGATACAAATAAACATGATTTACACTTGTTCATATTTCATTTGAGGGCATTAAGATGTCAGTGTTTCATGAGCTCTGTAGCCTGTAGAGAATCTTCACAGCTGGTATAGAACACGTTCTCTACTCCATCATGGTGGAAATGATGGGCGTCAGGGCGGAGGCTTTATGTTTTGGGGTTGTCCGTCCGTCCCGTTCACGTGTATGTGATACCGCAGGAACATCTGGAAGGGAATTTCTTCAAATCGGCACAAATTGGACAGATTCGATGTTGGTGGTCGTGATGACATAATGGACAGACATGTACACTGCTCGGTGCCAAACCACCAACATACAAGGTTAGCGACTGGCTGGTGAGAACTGTGGAGCATTTAGCAGCAAAAGAGAGAGGGAGGTTTCCCGCAGGAGCTGGTCTGCAACAAATCAGGGCTTCAAGGAGAATAAATACTGGACCTACACATAACTGTGTGTAAATAGACGGCTGTATGCAAACACACTTTATAAAATGTACATGTTTCCCGGTTCAAAGAATAGAGATTGAGCATTTCAAGGCTTAAAGGAGAAGGAGAAGTAATGAGATTAATGAGCATGTATTTTACTAAAACCCTGCATCATATTTGAGTGTAAACTGTCAACCTTTAATTGCCCCTCATTGGACCACCAGTTGGATTTGTGAGCATGGCTGGATGTGTGTGGAATACAGCGGCGTATCAATGAGCAGATGAGAAAAACAAAAGTATAATACATGCAAGGTTCGTTAAAAACTAGAGCAGTGCTAGTTCAGATGGCACATTGTGTCTTTTTGACAAAACTTTTAAGCAGTAATAAGACGGGGAGGAACGTCGACTCGCGGGTAATTGAACGACTGCATTAGTACAAACAACAATATGGTGAAGCACACTTTTCAGAGGCAACAGATTTCCTGTATCTGGGTCAGTTAATTCATGGTCTGTTATTATTGATAGAGGGTGTAATTAACGAGAGGATCAATCTCTATTCTCTTTTTAATGAAACAGTAAGGACTCTTGGTGTTCGGGAGTGAGCCGTCTGTTCCATCAAATCCACCAGCTGTGAATGAGATGTGAGCGATACAGATGATAAGAATTGGTGACAGGTTATTGCTTTTGTTCTCAATAGGGATGACGTTGCATTTTGCCAATTAACAGTCCCCGCACCTCAAATGTATTATCCGTCATCTTTTTATTGTACACAATGAGTCATAACTGAGATCCTCCTCCCTCCCTTCATCTCTCCGTTCCCCCCTTCTTCCCTTGATATCGCGCTCACCTTTGTCTCCTACATTCCTTGTGTCCTCCCTTTTATCCCCCCCCCCCCCCCCCCCCACCAGTCTCTCCCACCACCCTCCCTTCCTCTGCCCTCCCACGACAATCCACATATTGATACATAAAATAGAGCTCATGGTAGTAAGTGGATAAAACAAATAAATTGCCCTTACTTAGGAGACTCTTTTGCTTGCTTTTCCCAGTAAACAAACACAGTTACATAAAGTCTACAAAGGCTCCAGATGGAGGTGCAGCTATTTGGCCAGGAGTCTTTCCCAGCATAACATGCGCACACGACACAAACACACATGTATATGTCTCTTTAGGGCAGTTCGGAGCTTATCCCCATTTCTTAATCCCATATTTGTTCCCAACATGTTCACCTTTGCCACGGCCTCGCATTAACCGTCAGTCACCTTAACCTCACTTTAATTCTACATCCTAACCCTTTGAGGCGGGGCGAGACAACACGTGTATTTATGATCAGGGAAATATGTAAGAACAATTCTACTTCAAAAAGTAGAATTCATTAGTAAAACTCATGACTAAACTAGGGAGTTAAATTAGGTTTTTCAGGCTGTTTGATGTCAGGGAGGAGCACTAGCATCTGGCATTTAATGTTGACACAATATATCGTAACAGCAGATAGACAGATTCAGTCTAACATGATTTTTTTTTTTTTATTGTGCTGTATATAAAATTAGACACACGGGTCAAGAGCGTCCCTGTAGACACGACTATAGATAGCCACTTGGCCAGGAGTCAGTGCCAGGTGGCATCTCAGTAGCAAATGGAGCTGGCCTCAACTGAACTGGAATTTGCAGGGCTTGCATTATACCACCATGTCTCTGTAAAACCTTCATCCTATTGCATTTTGTAATACCAATAAACTGCCGAATAGAGAGAGGGTTCAGCTGTCAGAAGAATGATGTACTCGCCCACAACGGGTGACAGTAGAGGACATGCGCTCATAAATCTGAGGGTAATCAGACAGGCAGCACTTCTGACCAGCTGGCTAGATGTTCAAGAGTTGAGTGTCTGAGATTGTAGCTACTGTATGTCATTCTGGTTATCGAAATAGCGCTTGCTATCACAGATGTTTTATTCAATTAGGACGGTGGATTCCTGGCATCTCTGAACCTTTCACCTGAATAGCATATGCAGCTAAAATCACCTCCGTATATCTTCATTTTATGTAAACAAAACATGCTTCATTCTAGGTCCTTTGTGACTACTTCCTGTCGAGCCTTCTAGACTAGAGCCATGAGCAGTGGGTGCTGCTTACTTTAGCATCTTTCGTGGTCTATTTTCTCGACAGTCTGCATTCCATACCTGCAATCTGGCAGTTTGAGCCCTTCACTTGCAAGCTCTCAACCGTTTTCTGGACTCGTACTGGTCTGATTTTGCACAAGTACGGGTTCTTTAGTACCGTGGGAGATTTGTTACTGTAAAGCTTTATAAGAATAAGTAAATTAGATGTAGAATCTGACTTTTCCTTCAGGACCAACATTTGAAACTTTGTTTCCTGTCCTTTCTTTAAACATGTGCATTTGTCCCTCTAAGATATACCCCGGGATTCATATTTGTCCACATGTAAAGGAGGTTAAGATTATCAGCGATGAGCCCCCTACTCCGCCTCTGTTATAAGGCCAGTGCCCCGTTTAAAAGGGAGGGTTGAAGTAGTTTATGTGATGGTGTGTGAATAAATTTTCTTTTTCACTCTACACAATCAGATTTTTATTGTCACCAGTCCTTGTTTATCTCCTCTGAGTCAGCAAGGACGACTGCACTCTTCTGTTGCATCCTTCTCCTATTGTGTATACCTTATTGTTGTGTTAATCTCTCTCTGCCCGGGGCACAGCTGACCTCTGGCTGCTCTGACGGGAGGGAATCGTGTCACAGCCATTGATTCCCATCCGTTCACATACGTATACACACACACGTATACGAGAAATGTCTGCTGTATGTCCCTCACACACACACCCTCGCTGTGTGGCGTCGGGGTTTAAGAGTGGCTTCAGACATCTTTGTGTCTGAGGGAACACACTCGCACACACGCCTGTTGTAAGTACAGCTGCTGATGTCTGCGCTTAGTAGCAGCTCTAAAGTTGGCACACATCTGTTCATGCATTGATCCGCCCGCTCTGCGAGCAAGCCGTGTGCGAGGGCGTGTGTGTGCGTGTTTGTGGGAGTGTGCCGGGCACACTGTATATCACACATCTTGTCATCTCTCGGATGATGTCGTGTGGGGGAAGGTTTTTCCCAACATTGTCCCATGCAATCTCACACCGCATGCATGCATGCGCGTGTGTGTGTGTGTGGGTGTGGGTGTGGGTGTGTGTGTTTTTGTGTGTGTGTGAGTGAATGGAGTTTATCCCCGCTGGCCCAGATGCCCAGGCTAAATCCATCACCAGCGGTGCTGCACAGCATTGCTAAGCTGGAACATTTGGCACCAAGCTAGGAATGAAAAAAAAAAAAGAAAAACAGGAGCACACTCAAACACACACGTATGCACATGCACACACAGAGAATTGAGGTTTTTTTTTTTGGTTTTTTTTTAAAGAGATTCAGAGGATGTGGATTTTTTTTCTTTTTCCAGTGGAGTTGGACTCAGGGACCGGGACAGGAGCTGTTTCTCCGACGCTCTGAGCCTTTTGGTGGTGGTGGGGCCGGGGGCGTCCGTCCCACTCTCTCCACCCGTTCATTCCTTCATCTGTCCGGGGCCGGCTGACAGGATGGAGCCGTGCGACGACGATGACGAACTGGGGATGTTAACCGCTTTCCAGTAAGTCCTGGTGTCGCCTCATCTCTTCTTTGTGGTTCGCTCGCCGTGGTCGTTGGCCATGTTGGACTTATTTTGCAAAGTAGAATCTCTTTGAGATCCATTTCCAGCCTTTGCCACCTCTTTCAGTACTTCCTGATCAGAGTGATAAAGCTCTTTAGTGAGGGCTTTGTTGATTAAGCTCCATGGGAGGTTTACATGGAGGTTGCTGCTGGTGGTTGGAGCCTCTTATGGGCCTATGGCTCAGGGTCGCAGGTTCGTTATGAATAGCTGTGCTGCCTCAAGTCCATTTTTGGTGATTGATCTTCCGACGCCTTCGCAAATGGCTGTGTTGTTGTTTGTTTTCATCTGAAACGTGTTGTGTGCATGGAATGTTTTGTGGATTAAGTATTACGCATTTTTTCTACTGTTCTTCTAAGCCAAAGTCAGCTCTGCAATGTGTCTCATAATATCACTGAAAAAAAATGAGAGGTAGAAACACTGCAAATATGAAACGTGATCAAGCAGAAATCAGAAGGTAGTTTTTAATCAGTGGTGGAAGAAGTATTCAAATAATTTACTTCAGTAAAAGTAGCGTTATCACACCCAAAGTACTCCACTGACAGTAAAGTTCCTACATGTAAAATTGCATTGAAGTATAAGTATTAAAGTGTTGGCAACAGAATATAAAGTATCGAAAGTATTTTCAGTGTCAGTGTTATATCATCCCATAAATGATCATCATTGTTATTGCCATATGAATGTAAGCGGTACCCTGACGATGCGTTTGGTCAAGGTGTAATTTTCCCTTTTATCTGGTTTATTATTATTGCACAAAAGCGATACATGAGTTTACTGAAGAAAACTGCTGTCACAAGCATAATTTACATTCCACAACTATTTCTTTCTGGAGAGTTTTTCTGCCGAAACTATGTGTTTTAATTCTTCCTGGATGCGTATGTGTTACATGGTGCTCAACTGTGCAATTTTGCATCCTTCAATCAAATTGAAGTGAACGGGATGTAACTTGGCAGCCACGTATTGACGGGCCTCTCTGTGCTGATCTTTAGTGTTTTAATAAGATGATTGTTTATCGATGTGTTAAATACTAGATGAACCGGACTGACTCGTATTGCCCGTGACCTCCTTGAGGTCAAAGCGTCGTCACATGTTTTTTTTCTTCATCATCTCTTGACTATCACCAGAGCTGATCTGAGCAAGTCGGTGGATTTAATGGCCGACTCCGTCGCCGCAGGCTTTAAAGCAGCCATATTGTAATCTTGCTCGGTGAATTGACGGCACGTGAGCCGTCGGTTACGTAAGGCCGAGGTTACTCCAAGCAGTGGAGGAATCTAGGACCTTGTAATTACTGAACACACTTAGAGATTACATCATGGATTGAGGGGGTTTAGCTAGCTGGCTGCTGGGAAGAGTGTGTGTGTGTGTGTGTGTGTGTGTGTGTGTGTGTGAGAGAGGTGTGGTCTCAACAAATTTTATTATTTTGCTATATATTATGCTTGTTGCTTCCTACACTGTGCATGTTCATAAATTATTTTTTTTAGTATCGTCCCTTCTACAGCATGATGATGTGTTTACTGATTGTCATTTGAAGTGATAATCCACATAGAAACCCACACACACACATTCGAATCAATCGAATTATTAAAACACGATAAAACACAACTTCATGGTATGTTTTTCTAACCCACAAAATAAGCGTTTCCCCTCCTGTTTTTTTTTTTCTTTCTTTGTACCTAAACACAATAAACCCATGCAGCTGCTGGTCAGCAGTGGACTGTGTGATTGAGGAGGCGCCAGAACGCGGCATCATTGTCGAAGGATTACAGCAACGAGGTGATAGGTCATTGGCCAGGAAACATGTGGCCCAGAAAGCAGACAAATGAAATTTGATTCAGATTCAGACTCTGCTGTGTCAGTCAGTCAGACGGGCAGGCGTGGACTGATTTATTCTTTTTTCAATCTCTAAACCTGCTGTTCCTGGTTTTCAAATCACTGATATTCCAAATATTTGAATGTTGACTCAGCAGCTGCAGAATGAGTGACACACATGGAGATAAAAGTGAAACCAAATGAACCTGTTGTGCCACTTTTCTCATTCATATTGCAGTACAGCCAGCAACACAACTAAAATATGTAACTCTGTTCTGTATAATGACATACAATTGACCGAATTCACACAAAAGTATGTGTTATTACTGTAGATAAAATTAAACTAAACAAGATTATAAGACGGAGTCGGAAGTGTTTCTAATCAAGCTATAGTTGCTTTTTATTAATCAAAGGGATATGATTGATTTTTGCAATATTGATTTTTGACTATTTTAAATCATTTTAATTAATACCCAGCATCCTCACACATTGAAAATATATTTGTTTTGACCATATACATGCTGTTGTGAAAAACATATTTTTAGGATATACAGAATCAAATTTCAGTTTCATTATAATCCGTCAGTTTCGTAACAGAAACCGTTTCATCGTCTTTCGCTATTGTGAACGCTAATGTTCAAGGAAGAGGCTTATATTAAGTTCAAATGTACCAAAACACAGGACGAAGGTAAAACCAATGCTCCACATTTCATGTAAAGAGCCAATAAATCATTTCCCCCTCCAAGAAACTCTATTTCATTTTCATCTTAGGTTGAACGTGCATGTACATCCCCCCCCTAAAAACCCCCTTGGGGGGGGGAATCGAATTTTATTCATCATGGCTGCTTTGTTAGAGACCTAATACAATTCTCTCTCTCCAAAAAAAAAAGTGCAGAGAATTTGTATCTGTTGAAAGTGCTCTTCCTTTGATTATAATATGCTGCCGCTCCACCTCTGTGCTCCGCTGCACCGCAGGATGTTTGTTCCCGGATCGGTCGGGTCAGGCTGGAAGGGCCGTGAGGCCAACTCGGTTATAAACCGATTAGTTTGCTGGCATGTGCTCAAAGTCTAGTCCTCGTCTTCTTCCCCTTCCGCCTGTCAGACGGACATTCATACCAATTCCGCAAACAGAAGTGATTTAGGATGCATCATGAAAAACACCACAATTGCCTACTCGTCTCTTCCAATTGAGATTTTCAAAAGATCCAGCGTCTCTGGAAGGAAGTGTACAAAAACACACACAATAGCAAGGTTTCCCAAAACGTTTTGACTATATATATATAGTCAAATATATATATATATTTCTGCTTACTGAAAAAATAGACTGCAGGGGAGCAAATCTGCCCACTGAAATGTGGCGTCAGCTGCAGCACTGTCGCTTTGATCTGATAGAAAATGTCTCGTAAACTACGTGCTGATGTACGCATCCGCACACAGAATGTGGCTCACGAAACACTCTGCTTTTGTAAATGCTGAGGAAATTGTTGACAACATGCCAAAGTCATGCCCAGCATACCCATTGGTTCATTTCTTTTGTTTTTAGGGATTTAGCCTGTATATTTGTAATATTTCCTGGCATTTATAAATGTGTCATCCGGCCATGCACCACGCAGTGTATTGATGTACTACTGTAAACCTCGCTGCAGTTGTGCTGACATGTGTGTACGTGTGTTAACAAGGCACTCTGTCACCAAAACAGCTGACCACACCATTGACCAACAAGGCTGAACCATCAATACCACATTACCGTGTGCAGCTACGCTGGCAGGTATCGACAGGGTGTTTGCTTGTTATTCTCGGTTGGTGGTTGTTGTTGTTGTTGTTGTGTATTTATTGTGCCTCATTGTTGTTCACGCACTGGAAGCAGATGATGATAATCTCGCTCGGAGTACCACTTATCGCACAAACACAATATCCGTGGTCTGAGTGAGTGAGTGTGAGTATCTGGACATGTGGGGATTTGTGGTGCAAATCCGTCGTCTGTTTCCAAACAGTCCGAGATCTTCCATAAATGTCAGATAAGCTAATGTGCAAAGCCACAATCCTTTAATGACTGAATGCAGATACGTGTCCATTCAACCGGGGTTATGACGTGCTGTTGATCTCTGCATGTCTACCGGAGGAACTGTGAGCTTTAAAGCCCATATGCCCCTTAGCGTCCCATTGCATGTTCAATTATTACAACAGATGGAGGAGATTTGGAATAATAATGTCAGTAACTACATTAACTTTGATGTCAAACTGACTTCAAATTGTCTTTTCTTGAAGTGGAGTTGCGCTGGATTTTAATTAGAAGCTTCAGCTTTATTGCAGGAATATGCTGGGACAATTATGCAATTTCCGTTTTGCTTTATTAGTATTTAGACCATCATACAAAATTAAGGCCTTTTACTGCCAGTTCTCAAAATCTGCAAAATTGTCATTTATTAACAGGCAATGTGATTCACTGACACCTGCCTCCAGCAGTAAAGTGTGGCTGAGGTTGACAAGTTGATCTTATTACTAAAAGCTCAATTCGGTGGTATTAAGTCAGCCAGGGAGGGCAATTATTTTGCTCTATAGATCCAGAAGATCAGTTACTGTGGGCTCAGTGATTAGAAGAGTAACCTGTCAACGTCTGTTTCTCAATCCTGATTGTCCTGGTTAAGGTGGTCTTCCTCATTCCACCTCAGGTGAATTAGAGATTCTAATTGGCTGTCAACAATAGCCGAGGTGTAATTATCGAGGTCTATTTGCTGACCACATCTTGCTCAAATTCAATTCCCTTCATCCTGAATTAGAATGGCGTGGAATAGAAAACAAATGAATGTAATATCAGTGTTATCAGCACCTCTGCATGCTTGGACACGCCTTGACGGCGGTGATTTTCACCGTTTTCCAGTTTCTGATGTAACCCTTAATCGGAAGTTTCCATCATTTATACTGTCACAGTGTAACATCCGGTCCAATCACACTCAGGCAAATACAATTGCTTTAAAAACACAGAAAACATCCTAATAAGGCTTCTCATCTTCTGTTCCAGGGGTTATTTATTACTGCTACTCCTGCCCAGAACACTTCTGCCATTACTGTGACTCTCACTTTGTTTCTCTCATCACTGGGAATTCTGCCCAGTTATGTCCAGCATCATTTGGGCTGGTAATCACACTTAGTCTCGACATCCAGTTTTTCCTCAAATAAGCAATTTCTACTCTGTTGAAAGTCACTGAAACCGGTTGTTAAATATTTTGTAATTCCTGTTTGATTAATGTTTTTTTTTTATGTTTTGCTAATTTCTGCCACAGGTTATTCATTATCATTTTCTTGTTATAATAAATAAATAAATAAATGTCCCCTTATAATGAAAGGTGAGTTGCTGTTTTACTGAGACGGATTGCGTGCACACGTTTGAATGTAAATGCTTGTTTGTGTGCATGTGTTTGGCAGTCAGACTGTCAGACTGCCACCTCTAGAGATGTGGCTCATGAAAAAAAAAAAATCTCTCGTTAGCATTCAAGCTTAGCGAGCATGCGGGTAATTAAATGTCACGCTGGACTCGACGAATAGCTGATAGGGTTTGATCAATTCTACATATAGGCCACAAAAAAAAGCTGAGGGGGCGGGGCAGCCAGCATCTTACTAATAAGCAGTGAGGTGACAGATAGCTCCCGTCGTTTCCCACTCTTCCTTATCTCCCAAGTGTCTCCGACGAGCTCTATTTATCTACAAGCATTATTGATGAGGGACATTTAGCAGGCTGACAGCGGGAGGCACGAGGAAAGAGAGACCCAAAAAAAAAAACAAGCCGAGCCAAATGCATTGTTTGTTTAAACCCACATGGAGCACTCAACAGGTTCAGTGCATCACAAACAATGTGGCTGCTGCCAGGTACGGCAGGTATGCCAGGCAGATAAAAAGCTCTGTGAGAATATTAGAGAAAGGAAACTACGCCCTGAAACTCTCAACCTGTGTGCCGATAATGTT
This sequence comes from Anarrhichthys ocellatus, assembly GCF_004355925.1. NCBI lineage: Eukaryota > Metazoa > Chordata > Actinopteri > Perciformes > Anarhichadidae > Anarrhichthys > Anarrhichthys ocellatus. The sequence continues at coordinate 3,437,009 of NW_022280042.1, forward strand.
TTAAAGCAAGTAAAGTTTTTCACAATCTTACTTGATCCATGTCTGCTACAGTGGATTAGATATTATCCAGCAAGCAATCTGGACTCAAATCTTGAATAGCATAATGTGGTATTTACAAAGTATCCGCCTCCTCTCCTTGTTTCTCTCGTCCCCTCCTCTCGATATATAATCCCTTCCCCTCTGCATCTCCTCTTGCCCTTTCCCATCTCTTTCGCTCATTTCATCCTTCAGTCTCCTTCGCTCCCAATCCATCATCAACTCCCACATCACGCCTTCATTTTACAGCCCCTCACTTTTGAATATCTGTCTTCTCCCTCCATCCATTTATCCTCCCTGACCTTTCTCCCCCCTCCACCCCCCAAAAACCCTCATCATCTCTCCGTAGGTACACCTCCCTCGCTCTCCCTTGTTTTATCAATCTAGTCCCTTTCTCCTCTTTCTCACACCCTCCCTCCCTCCCTCCCCTCCCTTGCTTTAGGGTAGTGTGCCCTATCAGATTAAGCCTGTCTCATAAGGAAAAGAGAGAAAGAGAGAGATTGCCGTTTGGATTAAAGGCGGACGGGAATGAAATTCTATGATCTCGTTGTTTAGATGAGTCGCATAAAGTTGCTGCATGTGCGCGCACGCGTGTGTGTGCATGTGAAGGGTGGCGTCGGCTTTATCCCCTGTAATGACTGGGAGCTGGCCGGGAATGCCTGGCCCCGCGCTGTTGCATGCTGGGAAGTCATGCATGTGGCCGTGTAAAATGACTGTTTGATGGATTGGGCTGCTGAGACTGCACGTTGCCGAGCAATCGCGTACACACTTAGATAATAATCAGGTAATATTATGATTGAACGCTCCACCTGAGCAGTGACAAAGTAAAGCAGAGTATGACTTGATTTATGTATTGACACCAGCTGTAACAATGACATTATGGTACCTGGTGAAGTAAACAAACAGTCACAAAATAAATGTTATTGTAATGTATTTAAACTTACATTATTTGCACGCCTTGTCGTCTTGTATTTTAATTGTTGTATTGTTGAAACGTTGCTCTACGGAACCACAAGTGGTTGAAAACTCCATGGGGAAGCTTCAAAAGAAATATCATATTAATTGTGAACATTAAAACTGTTTTTGTCTTGTTACTTGTTTTTATTGATAGCATTTAGTTACTGCTGATGTCTCACCACGTTCGGATAAAATGCTAGCTTGTTATTTATAAATATTATTTTTCACAGTCACTAAAGTTGCTAAATTAGCACAGTTTAAGCAAGCATGACTGTTTTTGATGAGTTCTGTTTCCTTTGGTGGGGGAAGAAGTTAAATTCAGTAAAAGTAATCAGCTTGAGGGAACTAAAGCAAATGAGACACAAGAGCTTTTTTCAACCAAGTGACAACCCGACCATATGAGGGATGCAGGACATCTCTTTGTGGACTCCCTTTGTCCCCGTGTCCTCCCTGTGACACTATAAAGATTGACGCTCCTCATGAATTGAAACAAAAGCGCTGCGAGTGAAAGTAATCCAGGCGGCGACAGCGTTTCCATCAAACCACAATTTGCAAAGGTTGTACACAACCACGTCTTGTTGCAGATAGGGGGCCGGCTCTGTATATATGCCTCAGTGGCCAGCAGAATACAGAACAACTATAGAGATGTGAGTGGCTGTTGCAAAGGTGATAGGGATTTATGTATGAGACTCAAGGGAATGTCAAAGTCATCAAGGTCCAGTTCCTACAAAATGGAGACATCAGCTGATCAGCCACACGTTTAACTGCAAGATCAACTGTATTGTTCCCGAGGCAGCCTCTAGTGGAAACCCCATTACAGGCTCCTGCTCTTTAAAAGGAGGCAAAAGAGATAGATACACCCCACACACAGGCAGGTTAATGACTAGCTGTGTGTGCGTGTCAACCATCACAGAGAGGTGAAGGAGTGCTGAATGCCAATGCGATGTGTAGTAATGCGTGGCACGCATGTTTTCTCTCTCTCTCTCTCACACACAGCCACTCACACTTGAATGGCGACCTTGGGCTGTATTGTTATTATTCATTAGTGGACAGATGCTTATCTCTGTGGGACACAAACCGGCAGTGGGATGCGAGTGGCGTTCCTATCTATCCTCACTGTAATAAGAAGAGTGGAGAGATCAGGCAGCAGCCTTGGCAGATAAACAAAACAAAGAAAAGGTCCTGATGTTCTGTTCGTCAGGTGCTCAACACGTTCACAGACTGTAAAGATTATGACATTTTCAAATAACATTTTGATTCAGAATTTGGGGAAAGGATGAAGAAGGGAAAGCTGTGGGTGGGCTGACTTTATATATCACCCATAGAGGAAAGAAATGACCGGCAGGCAGAAGAATTGGCAGACTGGCAGTTTGAAAAGAGTATTTTCTAGAAGTTGAGATAATAATCAGTGCGATGCATTATTGTGGAGTTTTCTCCAAATAACATTTGTTTGTACCTCCTGCACCCAGTCCTACACCAACAGACTATAATGCTCTGTCATCAAAGCATGCCTGTACGGGGATAGATACAAGACAAAGACTAATACTTCAACTTCTTAGGTGATGACATGCTGATCTCCATCAGGAGAACTATGCGCTCTCGTGTGAGTGAGTGAGCACCTCTGTTTGTCCACCGCTCGCATTCTGCTGCAGCAAACTGCATAATATTTTGGGTGGCGAGTTATAGCTGCATGCTCAAGGACCTCTAGTGATTGCGGTGACTCCCGCGCTCTCAGGAAAAAAAACTTTTATCGCCTGTTTTATAGTGCCGTTGGCTGCCTGCCGACTCCTCAGTCCCTACTCGTACGCTACTCTGCGACCAGAGACTGTACGTCAATGGGGAAAATAGTTTGCCCACCGTTGTTGTTTGGCGAACAGCTAACTACGTTCCTGTATCATAATCATTTGTCACTTGTGAGCTGAGTTGCCGGCAGTCTTTCCATCCGAATGTGACAATCTGAGGAACCATCTGGTGTCTGTTGACTGGTCTGAACCTTTCCCTTCTGCTCACGGCACATGAGTGAGTGCTGTTGGAGTGATTCATCAGCTGACACTTTTTGGGCTGTGAAAGTCATTCCAAATCAAAAGGCTAAAGGCCAAGTGAAGTCACAGGTCATTGGTGTGAAAGTCGAGTTGCAAGTCATCTAACATAAGAAAGCAGAAGCTGTAGAAAGAAAATACTTTTCACATGTTTCTTTTGCTTGTATGTTGTTGTTGAGCTTATGTTCCATCTTGCGGTGTTCAAAGTTGGCTCTGTTCGAGTCCCTCCGGGAACCAGTTCATCACATTTTCAGAGAAGCTTAGAAAGTCCAATGGCCGGGCAAGTCACTGCAGGAGGCATCGGTGAAGTGTGGAAGTAAATGAGCAGTTTAGGAGTAACGGGTCCAGCATGTCCCACTCACTCTTTGTTTCGTCCCTTACACCCCTTCATGAAACAAGTGATAAATATGAAATGGGACTTTGTGGACCCTGGCAAAAAAGGTCATTCACTGTCGCTCACTTCTTCATTCGTTCCCCGCTCTCAGCCCTTACGCCTCTTGGCCCCGATCCATTCTCATGGGTCCCTGCCTCCCTTTATTATCCTGTCAGATTCAAATTAAGCAACTCCTTCCTCAATCACTTTATCCAATCTCTTAAACCTAAAGGTAGCACTCCGCTCACTTACTCACACGGGGACCAATCGTTAGTTACCGCTTCCTTCGCCAATCCAATCAGCTCCTCCTCAAGTGCACTGCTTCCAGCTTCTCCGGCCACCAGCTCCATTATTCTTCCTTGTGTTCTGAGGCTTTCTTTTCCTAATCTGAGGATAAAGGCTGACTTTTACATTTGATATTTCAAATGAGAATTAAAGTCAATCGGTATGTTTAGATAGTGTACAATATTTATGGGAGGTCCACTAAATCACAGCCATTATCATACTACGACCTATGCATTCAGTACAGGAAGTGTGTGTGTTAGCAAGGAGCTGGTACCATGGAAGCCGTCACACTGCTTTATCATCATGTTGCAGAGCTTATGCATCACACAAGATGCTGCTTGTTCTTTGCTCTTCTGTCAATGGTGTCAGGTCAAATGTACTGATGGGGGATAAATTTGGTCGGGGCAGAGGAACTACGTTGCTGCAGAGATGGCTCATTATTTCCAGCCAATTTGGTTTGTTTCTGTTGTCGCCCTGACTTAAAGATGTCCACTCATCTAAGAACCTATCACCATTCTTACACAAACTTGATTTATTAAAAGGAAAGTTGCCACAATAAGGATTCCTGGAAACAATCATCCATAAGCCCCCAGTGATGCACACGACTAGATATCCCAAAATAGCTTTGAACTGTAATAAGTTCTGACAGGAAATTGGATACGAACATCCAAAAGGGGTCTTTGTTCTTTTGTCTCGCCCTGAGATGGGATGTGAGCAAACCAGTATGGAAGAGGGCAACAAGGCCTTTCATATGTTGCCACTCACAAAGTGCGTTTGATGTATGCGGATGCATGTGGATGCATGCGCTTTAGTGTGTGCCTGAGGGAAGACGAGGGTCATCAAAGGGTCTTTGCATCAAAGCTGCCTGACATTAAGTCGCTGCTTTCTGCCGTTACTGCTTTGAGAGCGAGAGAGGAGACGGACGTGATGCCTTTTATTTACAGACGTACACTGAACGTGATCTCCAAAGATTTGTGAGCTCATTAACTGCAGAGCTTTGAATTTCCTTAAAACTGATTTTATTTTAGAAGCATTTTTTCTGGTTGAAATTTTTGAAATTCTCTTTACATCCCGACAGAAATCCATAAATCAAATTCTCTGACAAAAACGAAAAAAAATTTGGTATCTGAAGCCAGGGGCGTTTCTAGGATTCAAAGAAGGGGGGGGGGCTTAGCCCCAAGGGGAGTGGCATGTTTGCGCACATAAACAATTCTTTCTGGGGCCCATTTGGGGCCACGGATATCCATTGTTTCAGACAGTTCATAGATTGGTTCAATCAGAAAGAGTGTGATTTTGCTCTGTAGTTTTGCTTGCATTCAGTATATGATAACAAGAGACAGAATTTCAGGGTCATACAGGGTTCGTACGGTCATGGAAAACCTGGAAAAGTCATGGAATTTTAAAATGGTTATTTCCAGGCCTGGAAAAGTCATGGAAAAAAATAAAATCCCAAAGGTTTTGGAAAAGTCATGGAAATTTGTTATATTCATATTTTCATGTCGTATACTGTAAGGTATACTGTATGCTTTGGAATACTCATTGGTAGTTTAAATACTACATTTTCTCACTTTTTCATGTATACACCGAGATTTCACAAAATGTTTGGTCATGGAAATTTGGTTTAAAGTCATGGAAAAGTCATGGAAATCCATTGGTCAAAATGTGTATGAACCCTGGTCATAGTGAAATTTGACAACACAAATATGAACTTTTCTCAAATAAAGAGAGAGAAATAATTTCCCTGCTTGTAAAGGAAAGACGGATAAACTAGCTTTCATATCCGCGTCACTCCCAAATCCTAATTCTTAAAGGGACCGCACACAATGGATGGAGAATGGACCTGACTGTCAACTTTATATCGTGAAGTATGATGATAGGCTATTGGATTGTAATTTGAAGGGGGAGAAAACATACAAACCAGAACGCACGCTTCAGCCCCCCTAAAGTAGGCCTAACGACACCCCTGTCTGAAGCTGTCACACGAAATGATTGGATGGCCGACCTGTCTGTCTCTATCTACCTATACGACTACCTGCGCGCTACCAAGCTATCTGACCATCTGAAAAACAATTCTTACAGTGTGTACTGTCCTCTTAACCCTGAAAAGAGACAATTAGCAAATCCAGACGTCACGATAGGATAAGATCCAGTGACTCTTACAGCGTCTTGATTTAAGAGTTACTCAACTGTGATTAATGACAACCCAGCACAAATCTATGACGCTATAGCACTGACAGTAATGTAGCAGAAACCAGATTATGGCCCTGTATACTTATTTGAGATGGAACATTATGTTGTGTGTCCTGGGACAGTCTGAGCAATATTCTTAAACTTTTCTCTGAAAGAGTCTGAAACTTTTAATGTGATCAAGTGCGCAGTCTTTTCATCGCTCCCCGGAGAAACACCGTGCTCATAAATAGTGATTAGACTGTCCTCAACCATCAGAGTAACTTTTTTATGAATCCTTAAATCTTGTGGCATTCAACGTGCTGCTTCCATTTCTCTCACTTCACATTACGTCTCCCCTCCGCTGTCCTGATCTGACAGTGTTGTAACCACACATTTTAAGGAAAGGCCTGGATCCAAATTAGTGACTGTCTGATGCCATCGGTGACAGCAGGCCCAGTTGATAAAACAACCCCGTAGCTGTCTTGGATCGAGATTCCCGTTACCCTGTGCTGTTACCTGTAGCGGCCGATGGAAGAAGAAAAATGTACTCCCTTTATTCATAAGATAAATGAAAAGCGTGTACCTCCTTTCATTACACGCCCAGTTGAGTTGGATTACATGGGATGCTAAACATAATTTATGCTCTTTTGCGTTAAATTAAAGTATATCATCGCCACTGGGGTCCATTTGTGGTTCGTGCCTCGCTAAGGCTGAGCCATCTGTGTGCGCACACACACACACACACATACACACACATGCATGCACGCACACGACCCTGACTTGTTGACGGGGTTTGACAGGCTGTGAAGGAATGTGTGTGTATGTGTGAACATGCACAACAACAAAAATAAAAAAAAGTCCTTGAACGTTCTTAAAAGGGAAACCGTCTAAAGTCAATTTGGTTTTAATCTAAATGAGGTTTGAAAACGATGAAGATTTTATGTAAAGAGATTTCTCAACATTCTGTTGCATCAGTGTTACAAGCTCACTTGGTAAAACCAAGCAGGGGGGAAAAGAGAAAAAACCCTGAGAGTAGGGGTCTTGCTCCCATCAGCGCCCCATTCTGCCGAGTCAGCTTTCCTCTGCCCATCACCGCTCCCCCCCCCCCCCTCCTTCTCTGTCTCTCTCAGTTGCGTCCTCTTTACAGCCAAAGCACTTTTACCCTCCTCTTATGTCCCTCCTCCATCTTTTATCTTGATATCCTCGTACCCCTCCTTTTTTCTGCATCCTATCCTCTGCCCTGCAAAGGGACTCGCAGCCCAGATGAACGGAGGGCAAAGCCGGAGACAGAGAGCATCCGTCATCCATTCGCTTTGTCCACCCGCCCTCCCTCTCTCCCTCTCCATCCCATCCCTCTTCCATTCACTGTCCCTCCCCCCTCCTCTCCTCTACCCTGCTTGCCGCGGCTAGGATCACTGCACTACTCCATGCGCCGAGATGGAGAGCACACACAGGGGGCGTATTGCAGCTCAACTCAGCCAGGTGGAGAGCAGCAGAATGGGCTGACTCGTCCCAGAGAGAGCAGAGAGGAAGGGGGTGACCCGCGTGGTCTATGTCATCACTTAAGGGACGCAACATTCTGGACAGACAAGGAATTGGACTGTCTGCGCACTGGACAAGGGCGATACTTTCACCACACCATTCAAGTGTTTTCTCACAAACTGTGAGGAATTCAGAATTCTGCGTTCGAAAGGCTTTTGTTGACTCTTGATATGGATCCGGATTGAAACTGGATTGTCTGGTCTTTGGATGTGGATTAGAATACTGATGTGGAGCCGCTTTGGGATATAGAGCACTGTAGCAGGACCACATGGACATGTTTGGTTTCTCCAAGATGCCAAAGCTGTCTGGGTGAGTGTGTGTGTTCTTTTACTTCTATGCTCTGAGGGCGCCATCATGTGTTTTCTAACTTTGTATTCCAATTTCTTGACTTATGCCACCTTCTTGGGAAGAAAGACAAGATAATCCATCCAAGATTTTTCCAGGTGAAGGTAAAAAAGGTGTTTTTTTGCCGGGTATACAATTCAAGAGTCTCCTTGGAAGAGCCAGTAATTGCACTCTACAGTCACTTAGTCAGCCGGTGTGTGTTTCACCCAAAACGTTTCATGACTCTTACAATGAATGAGATGAAAGTGCTTCAGTTGAGACACTTCAGTGACCGATTTATATGTGACCTGTTGTCAGTGGTGGAGGAAGTATTCAGATCCTTTACTTAAGTGAAAGTAACAATACCACACTGTAACCAATCGCCTGTTGCAAGTTAAAGTCCTGTTCAACATTCTGCTTAACATGTACCTAAAGTAGCAAACTAAAAGGCCCATTTCAGTGTGTAATTATCCATAAGGATGCAAATATATATATATATATTATGCACACAAGATAATAAGTCATTATCGTGTGCGAAAAGAAACAAATATATACATATTTTTGGGGGGACTTCTCGGACGCTCCCAGGGATGTGGGCCTTACATCTACAACGATACATCATATTTGATAAGTTTATCGTATATTGTGTTTGTAAAAATCCGAGTAACTACTGTAAAAGAAATGCAGTGAAGTACAAAGTAAACGATGTCTAACACAGCATGGAATGGAAGTGAGTTGTCTAGTTTTTGGAGATATCCGCAGTATGTCTGCCTTCTCCATTATAATGGGACTATATGGCCCTCGGCTTATGGTGCTGAAAAACGATTACATTTGAAAAACTCCACAGCAACGTCTCTCTCTCCAAAAACCACGACCCGGTTACTCAAGACGGGCCACAGACTTTGTTGTGAGCAAATGTTTGAGTAAATGTACTTGGTTACATTATATGTACGCAGGTAGAGGCCTCGTTGTGATTTCGTCCTGTTATTAGTGTTATTTTAGTGGCTAAGAAATGTTGGCATCTATGAGATGCAATCACAGAGTCCAAGGAGCAACCAGAGAGTGCTGGTGATTAAGGGAAAGATAAAGAAACAAGAGAGGACGGACAATGGTTACTGAAAAGGATGGGAACACAAAGTGAGCCAGTGGAGAGCACAGAGCCAGAGGAAGAGTCGTAACAAGACTACTAAGTACTTCAAGAGACAGAGAACCAGGTTTACCCTGAGCAACACTATCCAGCCTCCATGATGCTCAACGTCGCACACCTATTACAATTACACAATAAAGGCAAAAATATTTATCAAATGCTTCATTCAGGATTATTTCCGTTTGTGTAAACTACACCAGACATGTGAGTGAAACCAATCACAGGCCTGAGATGAGAAGACACACCAGCAAAAGTCTTAAGACGTCGGAGCCGCGGCGATGATGAAGAGCTCGGCACACAACAGTCCCCCGCTCACCGTGGGTTTTATACACCACACATACGTGTGTATACACATGTTTGCATGATCCCTGACTCCCACATCTTTAAGCCCTCTAAACGTGGCTCATGACAAATCTCTGAAACCTACACATCTAGAGGTTAGCATCTGGAGTGGGTCCTCCACTCCTCTGAGGAAAGACAGAGAGAAGTGTCCACAGTGGCTCCGACTTACCGGCAATCATTTCACAACATTTCTATAATTTACAACCATATCTCGTGGTTTAATTCGGAAGACTTGTTGGCGATGGCTCGCAGTCTTCTCATGGATCTGTGGTTCAGTAACACCACTACATCCTTCTGTCCTTGTCTCGCTCTGCTGTGCTTTCTTTAAAGAAGCAAAGCCTTTTTTAAAATACCTATTCAGAAAGCAAAGGCTGCTGGTATATTACCAAATTATGCAAATATATGAGGAAACCAAAGCAGCACGCTGTGTTCTCCAATGCTTTTGATGCCTGTGAAGCACAGTGTTCATCTTTTACAACTACCCCTGTGAGGGATAAACAGTTAGTGTTCTTTAAATTAGTTTTTCCCGGACTTCATTTCAATGTATTTCTCAAAATGGAGAACATTCATATTCCTCTCATGTATGTAGATGAATACGTCACACAGCACAGAGGCAGGTGTGCATGTTTTGCATATGTTCACACTTGTCTTTATGTGTCTTGTGATTTGAATAAATAGCCTCCATTTGTCATAAGAAGTGCTTCCCTTGTTCTCCATGAGTTTTTTTACCCTCCTGGCTGCCACTAGCACTTTCCGTTACGCTTTACCGTTTTGTCAGCCGGTCAAAATATCCACCACACCCACTTCTACACATTTGGCTCCAATCTCATTGTTGACAGACTGTAAAATGGTGAAAATTAATAATGGCGTCGCGCTAACAGGTGCCAGGAGAGTGTTTGCCTCACTGGCAAGTTAGCCGCGCTTTGCCCGTTCCCAGATGGCCGTTGTGTATTCATGAGCTGCCATAATACAGTTTCAGAGCCTTCTGTTTGCACATGCTGTGCATGCCAAGTTTGCTTCATAAACCGTAATGAGAAGTTGTGGTAAATTCATCACCGCCTAATGCTCGTAATGAATCATTCATCGTCAGATGGGAAATAAAACAGCTGCAGCAGGTGAGAGGGATATGTGATCCTTCTCGTGGTGTTTGTTGGTTTTATTCTGACTATGGACTCATGGGAGTTTTGTTACCACACATCTGGCTTTAGTCCGGGAGGCCAGTCTCTCCTATCCAATGCATCCCAAAGACAAAGACCTGTATCAGCGTTTGTACTGTGGGAAAATCTTGGCTTTTTAGTGTGTTGGAATTTGGCAGTGAAACTAGCCAGCAGGCCTTGTTTGTGTTCTGAATATCAAATTACAGCGACGCATGCCAAATTGCCTTCTGCTTTTTGCCAAATGCATGCTGCTACTTCAGAGGGCAAAGTTCCATTGTACCGAGAGCCATCTGACGAGTCGTGGCAACCTAAACAAGTATCATTTGCAAAATTTTTGTCAATCAGGGCACTCGTTATTTAAAATCAGCTGTAATAATCATGATGTACGGAACATTTTTGGAAGCAGTTTGGGCCGCATGATGAACCTTTCTAAAAGAGCCCAAGGAGGGGAGGGGTTCCACAAATACAAGAGGATATGGGAAATACAATTATTCACTCTCTTGCCCGAGAGTGAGATGAGAAGTTCAATACGACCCACGTGTCTGTATGCCAAGTGTGAAGCTACAGCCAGGACACAGTTAGCTTAGCTTAGCATAATGACTAGAACCAGGGGCGAAAAACAGCGAGCCTGGCTCTCCCTAAAGGTTAAAAAAAATCAGCACCACTAAGGCTCATAAATGAACGCATTCAATTTCTTTACCTTTTATTTGCAGTTATTTTGCGTAGCTGTACGTGTCGCTGCACGGAGCACTGTGTCGAAACACCAATCAGAGGCAGGAGAGGATTAAAAATCCCCCCCTCCCCGACTCTCACTTTCTCACTCCCTGCCCGTAACCCTTAAAGTTGGACAATTTTCTTGATTTGCGTCTGGATAATCCTCCTAAGGGATTTGGTCGGTGATCACTGCAGGAGGAGCTGTTTGAGTCAGTATCTGAAATCACATCACAATCTCTCTCGCTGTCGCTGTCGCTCTCTCTCTCTCTCTCTCTCTTTCCCCCCTCACCTATGTCTACTTTATATGGCAGCCCATCCATCCACTTCCATGTGTATTTATTCCTGCCTGTCTGCTTCATAGAGGTGATTCATCTCTCAATCTGAGACTGATATGGCTTTTGATTGTTTAATTTATTTTCAGGTGTTTTTGTTTGTTAATACATGTTTAAAAATGTGTACTGAAGCCACAGGAGCCACTTTATTTTCCGCCGACACGTTTGTTATCTCTTGATGCTTATTTGATAAACGATAGCAGCTCTGAAGTGGAATACTTTAATCAGTCCTTCCTTCTTACTGCAGGGATTCATTTACTGGTGAACGCTAATATTCTCTGTTATGATTGCCACATTTTACTTCCCATAATTCCAGTCATCTCTCTCACAAGACTGGAGCGACGCGCCTCATGCTTCCGCTCCCCCTTTTTGACAAGAGACCAAATTCCATCAATTATGCAAATGAGGCAAAAACCCATTTTGTTTCCTCGCTCCGTTTACATCTGAACTTCCTTCCCTCGCCCCAGCTTCGCGAGAAACAAATAACTGGCAGAACAAGCGTCATCTCCCAATTACGCTTTAATTGTCAGCCGGCCAGCGTGGTGGAATTCAGACACAATTTGCCAGCTGATCGATGACGCAGGAAGTGACGCTCTTTATTGGGTTCTCGCCCACGGGGGTGCGTCACGTGTTCTGTAAGTTTTAAGAGAGCTCGACCTACAGCATGTGTTTTCTCTGTCAGCGCTTTTATGTCTCGTGCATTCTGCATGGAACCTGCTCAGTGCATTATTTAATGACGCACGGATGCATTGACTTTTCGCTTCATAAATGGATAACCGCCTCGTTGTAACCAAACTGCGGGAGTTCAACTGGAATTCTTCTTCTTTTTTTTGGGGTGAGACAACCCTCTCTTCTCCCCAACGCCCATCATAACAAGCATGTAATGGTGTTCGCCCCGAGGTTGAACCCCATAGCAATCAAAGGCATCAAAAAAAACCACCCCTGTCCCAAGATGACTCACTCAAGTGACTGATCTTCTTTCTGAAGTTTTAACTGCATTCAAACACTTTGTCGAGTTAGCAGCTTTTTAACTGAGTATTCTGTGATGTGTTCAGGGTCATTTTGAGAATGACTTTGGGGTAGGTTTTCCCTGTAGGTTTGCATCACGTCCATATTGACTCTGTTGGCCGGATCAGTGCTCACGTGATGAGGTGATTCACAGACCTTCGTCCCTCAGTACAGCGGGAGCCCTGCTGTGAGTAATGATTTAAAAACATCAAGAGAATAATATAAAACTTATTTGAACCCATTGACTGTGTCCCATAGCTTGATTGCCAGCCCTATACAGTCTATACATCTCGCTCCCTCCCCTGTTAATCCTCATGGATGGATTCATCACTTTTTAGATCTACCGTGTAGAATTCTGCTGCTGGTTATGGCGCCGTATTTCAGTTTTGGGCTCTCATTTGTTCCCTTTGCGTTTGAAATAATACAAAGGTAGTCTTATGGTCATCGTGGGGGTGCCAGGCAACCAGCAGAGACTCAAGGAACTTACTGAATGCTCCTGGCCAAGAAATAGTCCAGCACACAACTTCCCTCCTGATTCCAGGTGCAACACTGAGAGAAAGAACGACTCTTTTTAAACACGATGCCGACACGTAACGCTTCCAGTACTTTCACAGAATGAAGTCTCAATGTACCGTTTACCCTTACAGCTGTTCCCATTTCAGATAAATGCTCACAGACGCATTCACTTGCATACTGTAGCCTGTGCTGAAGTGTGTCCGAGGACACATGGGTGATTTTAGCATCTGTGTTCTCATTATATAACAAGCATGTTGCTTGGAAATCTGTATTTTTCTTTAAGTGATCACGATGCTTAAAATGCCTACAAGTCTCCACAGATTTGACCAGTGTGTGAGGATGTTTCACAAACGCTGTCATACTCTTAGGGGGAAGTGCATCCTCAATAATTGATCACTTTGGCTGGGTTTTACTACATACAGTGGGCAATTCTCTCCTTGTAGGACAGAAGGAAAGTTAAAAATATCTTCCATTATCTCGCATTCCATATTCTCTTGCTCACTCACTCTCTCTCTCACACACACACACACGCACACACACACACAGGAAAGGAAGGATACAGCACTGTGGAACACATGAATGAAACATGACAGAAAGAAAGTCATTTATCTTAAATGGCAGTTGTTCAAGTGGTGACATCTGTTTTGCGTTTGTATCGAGGAGGTGGTTTCTTATGAGTTTGGATTTCCCACATAGACTTTTAACTTTCATCTAACACATTCTGAAACGGAACATCCTATTTGCCACCAGTGTGCCATTTGTAAATGCAACAGCAGCAAATTGTGCAGTATAGCATTGCATTTCTGGAATTCAGGCGATCGACAAATACGATTGCGCTAAATGCAATCAAAACGATGTGGGAGGATTACTGAGTGACGAGGCACATGATCGATGAGCTCCCACTGACACCCAGTTGTCCGTTCGCTGATACATGTGTTCGCTAAAGAGGCTAGTTGAGTGATTAGTTCTGCTCCAAATACTATGAATAATACTGAAGTGCTACCGTGTATTCTCAGAGCCACGTGGTCACACAATGTACTGTAAAGCCACATACGCATGTTCAAGCCTGGCATGTCAATAAATATATATATATATATATATATATATATATATATATATATATATTCCATATTCCTCCACTGATTGAGCATGGCTTTCACTTCCACTAATTGTGAGTGCATCATTTCTCAAAGTGCTTCATAAAACACTTGTTTATCTGCTGCATATCATACCCTGCTGCACTCTTTATGCTCTCTCTTTCACTCCGTTGTGATTGAAGAATCCAGACATGAGTGTTTCTTATTCACTGAATGATCACCATCCTCATGTGTAATCTTATTCAGCGGGGCGTTCAGCGTGGCATTTTTAACCCGCGGCTCTGTGCCTCGATGTTTCGGTGCAGATGTGTTTTCAGCCTGTACGCGTTTTGACACGGGCCGAGTGCAGCCAGTGACAAATGAAGCGACTCGAGTGTATTTGCCGTATATACACACACTGGATTCTTTTTCATGCTGCAAGCAGATATGCAGACACAAACACACACTGTGTTCTTTCTCTAACCTTTAAAATTGACTCGGTCCGAATAGACGGAGGTAGTCGATGCTCTGTCGTCATTGCATCACGCGAGTACACAGTCAACCAACCAGAAACTAACATGAAACTCCCCACAGGCATGACCTCAGACAAAGTACTACCCCCCCCCCCCCCCCAGTCCACATATAAACATTAAAAGGCTATGACGCAGAAAGCTAAAGTCATCTTTAAGAGGTATAGAACAAATATGTGCACAAATTGAGACATGACTTCTTAGGAAGGACCTCAAAAATAGTGTTTTTCTGTAAAATTAAGGAATATGTAAGCCTTGACTTTTCGTTTTCTTCATGACGCACTGTGACAGTAATGTGACTGGTGAGTAATTGCCTTCAGTTGTCCCTGGGGATCCATCTGTTTCCTCCTGGTCTTTAAGTGGAATCTCAGAGCTTACTCTTGGATCTGTTAATGGACAGCCCAAAGGTGCGGGCTGCAATGAAATTCTCTGTCTTAGTATTAGTTTCTCCTCTAGCTGAAGCTGAACAGTGAGTTCCTGTGGAACTTTAGGCTAGAAAAAATTGGTGATTCGACAACAGCATAAACATAATTCAAACAGACAATTGTCCGATTTATTTAAAAGAAACATAATTCAAAACTCTGCTCTGCGGCCCTTTGTGTTCTTCTGGCTCCTGGTTCCACTGGGCTTTACGTGACCTTTACAAAGAATCACTGGGGTGTTGTTCTGCGGACTGTGTTGTCCAACAAAGACGTACTGCTGCGCTGCAAAGGTTGAAAAGCAACACTGTAAAGTGTTACGGTCTGCTGCCGATACAGATACAGTGTGCACGGTGACGGGTCGGAGACACAACTGACCTACAAGCCAGATAAACGATTCCTTTGGCAAAATATGTTTCACTTTCATCCTCATTTACCTGATGAAGCTTTGCTTTTTGTGACTTGTCCTTGTAACTCCTTTCATTACCAATTATTAAAGGATAAAGTGTATCCCAAAGACTAAAGTTAATGTATTATCTCTTATTGTAAAAAATAAGTCAGATTGTATAGAAGTCTATGAGATAATGACTCTACTTCTCTCTTGATTTATTACCTCAGTAAACATTGTAAACATGAGTTTATGGTCTCAATCTCTAGTTTCAAGTCTTCTTCAATACAGCATGATGTTCATTTAGTAAATGATGGTCCATTTAGAGTCAAACAGACCATAAAGCAGGATATGCTTTAGGGCGGGGCTACATAGTGATTGGCAGGTCTCTGCCACAGTGTGAAAGTTAGTTGTAACATTTTGGTCACCTAAATATGTCTTATTCAGCGTTCGGTTGCGCTTAGCTCCACCCTCTTGTTTTACTTCTGGTTGAAAATAGCCACGATGGGGACGGTAAAGAACTAAGATGGCGACTCTCAATCCTATAAAAAACGGCAGACCACAGTCGGGGACGTCGCGGTGACAACGTCCACTTCTCTATCATCTACGGTCGAACATGTAACACAGTCTTCCCCATTATATTCTTCTGATATCTTAAAGTCTTACGGTGTCAACCAATTTAACAGCACACATGCAGGTAACTCCACAAATCTTTTAGGCTCTGTTTAATCCGTTTTCATTTTTTATGGCATTACTTTTCTGTTTCCGCGTGTTTCATCCCCTGCCAGATCCGATATATTTTAAACCCCCCCCACTGGCAAACATTGAGGTTTCATCTGATATTATCTCATCCTATAAATGAACACACTTGTAGCTGCATCTGCTGTCCTTCAACCAAATGCTGCTCTTCCCTTGCAGATAAACTTCCATCGCGAAGAGAAATGTAGCCTTTCTGTTTTTTTAAACTCACAGGCTTGTCTCAAGCTGTTAGAGGCCATTCGCAGTGCTGTTAAGGACAGTCGTTGAGCGGTGATGTGTGTGTTTTGCCAAGGTCAAGGGTCTGGCGAGCAGCCTGTGGAAGAGTCTAAATCCTCACATTGGGAAAGGACAGGGTGTGCCCACTAGTTCTAGTCTGGTACACTCACAGTGTGTGTGTGTGTGTGTGTGTGTGAGAGGAAGAGAGCGAGAGGACGAGGAGGAGAGGAAAGTCAAGAGGAAGAAGTGATAAAGAATGAGCCTTTGTATGAACATCATTTTTTACACTGCATTAACTTGGGAATCAGTATTGTAGAATAGAAGGGGAGCTGTCCGTGGTCCTGAAACCAACACTGAATGAAAGCCTCAATGTAACAGCTCCCTCGCTCACCTACTTTGATGTCTTTGTACGGAGTACCTTTTTTTATGTGAGCTTTTAATTGATTCCATCATCACACGCCGTTGGCATGTTTCCACATCAGTAAGACCAGCCAGTGTTCGTAAGGAAAGGAGGCAGATCAGTCTTTATTGTGATCTCAGAGGACCGGTAATTTGCAGAGGAAAGAGCTGCAACATGACATATGCAACATTTACCCGCAATCATAAAATAGCAGAATAGCGGTGACTCACTGCCTCTGCAGTTCGTGCTGATAGGCTATCGATTTAGCAACTTGGTGGCTGACGTGGAAATACAAATGATTGCATATACTGTAGACTGAACCAGATGTGAGCGGGGTTTTTTTCAAACAAAATCTCTTTTTTAAATATTCAACATTTATTTTTTGCTTTCCATTTCAAATGTATGGCATGCTGAGTATGAATACTAGATTATTTCCAGACCTCTGAATCACTGCAGATGTCTTTTCACAAATAGCGGTGGTGTTGTGCTCATTGACGTCCCAGGGTGAAAAAAGAAACCATTCAGAGCTTTATTAGTGGAATTAATCATGGAGGCATTATCTTCCTGTGGCTGAGCCTAAAAATACATTCATAAGAAACTGTTGCATTCTTCTCCTCAGTGGTGAACTACTGTTGCTGGTGAGCTCATGGCTAACAACCTGGGAACATGCTAACTCTAGTCGGTCACAATAACTCTCCAAGCTTCTTTCTGTACCGGACCGTTTACTCCCTCTGGCACTTTGTTCTCATCATTTCCTCCAATAAAGACAGAATGAAGACATATAAAAAGCTCTATAAACCAACGACCTTGCTAAATGACACTTTGCTGATTGACAGTTAACAAGCTACCTTAAAGGAGAACAACTAAATGGAACATTAAGCTCACTGTTTAAAAAGTGTATTTAGACCGTTGACTCGTGTCTCAAAACAGCTGCTTCAGCAGAGGTCAAATAAAAGTGAAGAATGGTGCAACACACCTGCCATCGCGTCTTCCATTTTGGACTCCAGCTGTCTGTTTCCACAAAGATCTGCCAGTCTGATTTTTAGGGTTGCAATTAGGAGCTTGAATGCATCAGCTTTATAAACGATGGTTCCTGTCCAAAGTCTTGATGGCCTTGTGCTGCTCGTGGTGGTTGTGGAAGGAGATCTGAAAGTGGTCTTTAAATGGTGAATGTGAGAGCTGTTCACTTTCAGATGGATGGTTGGAAAAACAGGCATGAATCATCTAAATGGATGGATCCATTATCCCTTCAGCTAACGAGTCAATGCGATTGTTCTCCAGATTATTTGTTTCCCGAAATGTTTCAGAAGCCTCTGCTTGCAAATTAGCAACTTTGTGAAACTCGTGCAGTTTGTTTTTTTTTTCACAACTTTTTTCTTTTTTATGCTCTCTATTATGCTTGTCTTGCAAACATCTGCACTCTGCAAGATGTTCAAAGAGCATGCCGAATGGAGCTTAATGTTCAAGTGTGTTACATAAAAACAAAGTGTGTGTGCACGTTTTCACGTGTACGTACGTGCCCGCTAGCTGAGAGCCAAAGCATGTCGTCTTCAGATAGTAAAGCTATATAAAGTAAGAGCACTTCCAGGGCAACTTTTAACAACATGCACCAATGTTTTTTTTATGAACTGTGCAAAGGCGTAGAGAAAGACTGAGGGAGGACGAGAGAGTGGAAAAAGCCCACAAATGGAACGAGGGTGAGGATTGGACGAGAAGAAGGTCAGGCGATGGCTGTAGTTGTCTTGCTGGGAGCTATGAGTGTGTTAAGTTGGAACATTAATGAGCATAATGAGGGAAGTCGAGGAGGAAAGAAGCTCCATTAGCAAGCAAATTAGGACATTTTCTAGTGACAGATAAATGCCAAACTGGACAACGGCAGTGACAACAGCACAAATCCACTTACTTCAGCTTTAGAACTGTGTAATCATTGTCGATTAATCTGCAGATTCTTTTCCCGGATGATTATGATTCCTCCGAGCCCGCGGCGACGTTTTTGAAATTGCTTCTTCTCACGTTTGAGAATCTGGAAGCAACTAATTGGAGTACGACATCAAATGTGGCAGAATACACCGGCCCATCAACATTAAGCACCCTCATACCACATTGGTGTACATTTATTATTGGTGCTGTAGCCGGAACTTGTTTTAGTTTTTTTTACGCATTTTTAAATAATGAGAACAGATGGATGACACGACACGAGTTGATGACGTGTCTCTGCCTGCCTCGTAGTGCAATGATTCACCCGATCGAACATGCCTCAAAATGTCTGTCACAGATTATAGCTGATGTTTTATTATCGCGCGGTGCGACATGCAATTAACCTGTGGACTGTTATCTGGTTTAAGTCAGTTACACCATGTGTTAGATGTCTTTGTATGAACACTTCTAACCACGACCAGAGGAAAAACACCCTGCATTCATTTTTTACTCCCTTTTCAACTCTGGCGCTTTAAACCAGAACTGGCTCAGTGATACATCTCGTCAATGCACAGGGTTACTTCAGGCTAATTGTGAAGTTTTTATAGAGAGTTATTTCATCTTCTTTTTTTTTTTCTAAACTTGTCATGCTCAGTAGTGTGAAATCACGGCAGAAAGTCGTCTCTTTGCATCTCATTTCAAGTCCCTGGAGATGACGTACCTTTTATTGCGGTCGATTTTCCTAAAGCACTTAAGTCAATATATCAGTGTTCTTTATAAAGGGGAGACTGCGAATGAACACTTTTCTGTTCATTGCAGACTTAGCTGACATGTTCAAATGAATAAAGAGACCCAAACCCTGACGTATATATTTCACTGCTCCACCCACCACTTAACCTACATGTCCCTGTATGCTGAGAGGGGTCCTCAGCTCCACCAGCATGCAAGACACCCAGGAGCTGAGCTTTTAACAAGACGGGGGGAGTTGTGGCTTAAACCCTAGTTGTTCTGCAGAGTGTAAAGTGGTGAGAATCGGCAGAGGGCTGGTGGGCTTTTACGCTACTGGCTGTTGTGAGCATTGTCATAATGTAGGCTAAAGCATCCAGGGAGAGCTCTTCGCTTTTTGTGCAAACTCAGTCAGTCTTGATAAAGATCTTGAGGGGTTTTAGAAGTCATTGCATGTGTGTGTTTGTGTGTGTGTGGTCTCTTTTAACAAAAGGAAGGTCAAACTAAAATATTTTCGCTCCCGGCAGCTGTGATAAGTAGCCAGGCCGTAAATCAGTCCTTTAAATGGCCTCCGTCCTGAGGCTGGATCTTTGAAATGCTTCGGTGTCTTGTTTCAATCACAATTCAGTCTGTAAAAATAATGTGTTGGCAAAGATCGGCGCAGTAATGCACCAATGCCTCGGCTCCCCTTTCATTTGAGGAGACGGTGTGACAGATGCTTGCTGATGTTTAGCGTTCAGTGGCAGAGTAGAGCCCAAACTGGAAATGAGTCCCATATCAGGTCAAACTTAAAAAGTAGAGACCCTCAGAGGAAAATAACTAAATGATACACTTGAATTCAGTGCTCTGAATTCAGCGCGCGCGCGCACACACACACACACACACAGCACTGAATTCAAGTGTATCATTTAGATTAT
Organism: Anarrhichthys ocellatus; assembly: GCF_004355925.1. Taxonomy (NCBI): domain Eukaryota; kingdom Metazoa; phylum Chordata; class Actinopteri; order Perciformes; family Anarhichadidae; genus Anarrhichthys; species Anarrhichthys ocellatus. Next base: position 3,457,298 of record NW_022280042.1, read on the forward strand.
ACTGTCTATGGCCTGGCAACTGTAATCACAGCTGTATGTAAAGGGACAAACGTCATGAATGTGATAACCTAATGACACCAATATAAAGGAATAAATTCACTATTTGTGGGCAACATCTGTTGCCGCCTTAATTTGAGAGCATGAATCATTAGATTGAACATTGGACATGAAAAAACCCAAACTATTTCTAGTGGCTCTTGAGTTGCTGAATTCTCTATGAAAGCAATCATATTTACTGATGACAAATGTCAGAGAACAAGGGGATTATATAATCTGCTTGAATGGACTATTACATATTAGGCTCATATGTATAGTACTGTAGGCATTTCCTCGGCTGAACCCTGCGATGGATTACTTTACTGGACGGGAGCAATCGGAATCCGAGCCACGGCATGTCGGAGAGGAAACATTTGTTGCGATGCACCCGCAGATCAGTGTTCGGGGCCGTGTGTGTTCTTTTGCTGACTGGAGCATGTGGTGGCTGAGTGGGGAGGTCTGTGCCAGCTGGCAAGGCTGCTTTCTGTGATAGGGAGGTCTGTCATATGATGCAGCAAAAAAAACAACAACAGACTAGCTCCAGTAACCACCACCTTTGTTTCTAAAGAAGGATCAGTGTAGAGGTTATGCCTCGCCATGCAATACATGACCGGGATCCAGTCCGCGTCCTGAGTGTTTTCGACGACGATGAAAAGACAGGCGATCAATACGTGTAATGGCAGTCGATGAGGGCCCGGCTGTGATAAATCAATTAGGCAGAAACGGTGAAACAAGCATTAGGATTCTAATTTGGTCAAAACCATTGAAGTGAAGCAAAACATGCTGCTCTGGGGCCTACGGTTGACAGAACCAGAAAGCTTCTCCTTATACTACAACCTGTCAATCAATCACTTATGTATAATTAAATCTATGAAATCTGTCTAAATCAATTACACACAACCCTCTTCATTTCTTCTCCCTAAATCACTACATTTGTTTAAAAAATATCTATTTTCCTTAAGTCCTGGCCCACACGTTCACAGAAGAAATGGTTGTTGTCGGTCCATTTTCGTCAGGGGACGAAACATCGATTGAGTTTGTCTTTCATGGAGTTTAGCTTTTGAGCTGTGTGGATGACAGAAGGAGAGATCAATCCCAGGCGGTAAAGAGAGGGGCATGCATTGATCAGATTGGAAGAACAAGTACGTATTGAAGTCAATACAGTGGCCTTTTCAACTAAAGACACCCACAGAACGAAGCACCCCTGCTGCTTCTTTTGAATTCATATACTCTGATCCCTGGTGGAAAAGGCCTCGTGTCAAGACGGCAAGTTGGACAAAAACTGCTGCGTAGTTCATCGAGGAGACAACCTTCATGATGGGAATGCAGGGGTTACGTTTCTTTGTGAAGAGTAGAGGGTGCGGCTTTCAACGCCACTTGTAGGGTTTCCCTTTCAACATGCAACTGTGTGATTGTCACTGTTGTGAATGGTAAACACTGCCATCTGATTTTGTGCTTGCATTCAGTGCAATTTGAGAGATTTGCGCTTGAATCTGCGTGTTAATCCCCGCGTTTTGCATTCAGGGGGCGACGCTGCTAATGAGGAGGCAAAGGACCTTGTCTGCGTAGAAAATATCCATCTTTAAATGCCCCTTTTCATTTACTATCGGGCCTTAAAGTGTATTTTATTCTGCCAGGGATGGCAATAATGGTCGGTCGGTCACTCAACTATCATTTTTCGTCTTACTGGCAGAACCATTTGCCCTTTTCTGTCCCGTATGGACATAAAAACAACTTATTTTTTGCTGTAGGAGGACAAAAAGGGAAGAGTAAAATATTAATGCCATCCAGGTGAACTTTAAGAGTCAGTTTCCTCCAGTTCAGAGATGGAGCGATGTTTCCATACACGTTGTTGCTCTCTGAAAAGCCTCTTACTTCACACACACACACACACACACACACACACGCACTTATATCTACATGCACAGTTGCACACACTCTCTCTCCCTCTCATTTTTTCTCTCTCTCACACACACACACACACACATACTCTCTCTCTCTCACACACACAGCATGGATTTGTTTTCTCTGTGATGAGAGGGATTTTGGGATAAAGGAGGCGAGGCCACGGCAGTTTAGTTCAGTTTGGACCCAAAGCTGCTCTCGGCAGCGACAAACAAGGATGCATGTCTGGCTGCGCACTGGAGATCTGCACAGCCGTTAGTGCAGCGGCCTCCGTATATGTTTTGAGGCACAAGAGCCTCTGATTGGGATTCTGAAGTGGCGGTGAATGAGTTTTTCTTTCGGGTGACTGAAGATGCAGCAGAAGCACAAGCCCGAAACGCGTGCATGGCAACAGAATCAAGAGGAGTAGAACTCCTCGAGTGCTGAAATGGACCTATTTTGTTTTCTTTCATTTGGGTGTTGATGGAAGCACGGGAGATGTGTGTATTGCTTGAGACAATATCACGACTCCACTTTTTTCCTTCTACATGACAGCTGATCAGCAGGATGACTGATCTGCTCTGACACTTCCACCGGCAGCTTCACTGTTCCCCAGTGGAGCTTGTTTTGCACCTCTCGTCTAAAGGCCAATTTTCTTTTCCACACCCCATAAGCTATGACATGACTGACTGATGCATTCCGCTCATCGACAGCACAATATGGGAATCGATCAGCTGGATTCTTACGGTGATGACGTCCTCCTCTAGTACGCGTTTTCTTCCATTTTTAAGCATTTATATCGACTGCAGAGCGCATGCCTGATCAATTGGGGCCTTTGCTTTCAATGGGAAAGGGCTGAAACTGTGATGTGAAGCACACAGTGGAGAACATGCTGCGTAACAGAACCTCATTTAAATGAAGAACTTTTCCCTCGCAGTTCACGGCGGGGTGACACGTCGGAGCCGATATCTCCTCCCATCTCCTCCCTCCATCCTCAATGACATCGTTTGAGTAATCTGCGATAACCAAATCAGCCGTCACATCAGCGCTTCTCCTCACTGCACGTGGGCAATTTTGCACAGCAGCCGCCGCGGTGCTCGCCCGTACGTGCAGCTATTGATCGCCCATCTACGGACCTGATGGGCCGTTATTTGACTGCAGTTGATTGCACTAAACAGTGGGAGGTCACACCGCAAGCCACACACAGAGAGGCAAGAGGTCACGCTAATTGGGCTGAGAGGAATCTTACCAGAGTGTCCCTCAGTGTTTTTAATCCAAAGAGGGGAAAAGAGATTAATATATTCACCTTTCATTCTTTTCTTATATGATGTACCTCTTGAAATAAGTAGATGGATGTGCCTTGATGTATATGTATGAGTTCCATTTAAATGATAAGTGCTTGTTGTTGACGATTAAATGCTAATTTTCCCCCTCCTTTGTGTTTCAGCCATAAGAACAAAATGTCGGGCTGGCCGCCCCCTGGCCCAGGCGCCTGGGCTGGACTGCAGGGGCCTCCATACAGCTGGGACAGCATGAACAGCACCATGGACGGACGGGACTGCCTCACCAAGTATGTACAGCATGATCATAAACTACAGCATGCCATGTGCTCACATGTTTATATGACGATCCTCTGGAGAAGCAGCAGTGGGTAGTGCAGGGTTCAAAAGTTGTTTTAGGCGACTACCGCATTTGGAGTTTTTTTTTTCTGAAACCCGCCTATTCCCAAAAGCATCACCTCGTTTAATCAGTATGCAGATGATGTGGTTCTGTTGGCTCCATTAGACCGTGACCTTCAGCACGCACTGGGGCGGTTTGCAGTCATCGTGTAAGGCGGTCGGTAGGTTTTTCTGGGCACGTCCAAGTGGTAAGAGACCCCCGGGGAAGACCCAGAACTCGCAGGAGGGATTACATATCTCGTCTGGCCTAGGTTCCCCAGGAAGAGTTGGAAAACGTTGCTGGGGACAGGGGTGTCTGGAATACCCTGCTAAGCCTGCTGCCCCCACGGCCCGGCCTGGGATAAGCATAAGATAGTGGATGGATGAATGGATAGTTTAATCACGAGACTTTTATGAGCCAGTGTATTGCTTCATCCGCCACGTCCTCCCCACATGCACAAAAAGTAGCCATTGTTCAGGGAGTTTTGCATTCCACGTGTGCGTGCAGAGCCTGTCTGTGGAAATGTATTTTTCAGAAAGAAACAGGAAGCCAGGTAAACATGCAAATCCTGCAGCTGGACTGGCGTCGAGGGCTTTTGGCATGCCGAAGGTTCTGCACGATGATTCCAGCGCTATGTACACGCTGTGGAACAGGCTCCGTGTGAGGCAGACATTCTGATAAGCTGTGATCCAATTAACTTTTTTGACGCACCAGTTGCTTTATGTGGTGGTGAAACTACCCTGTGAATTAATTGACAATGGCTGCATATGTCTTGTTGGTTGGTTAGCTCCTCTCCTTGCTCCCTCTCTTTGCCACTTGTCATCGTGTTTTCTTTCTTTTCCTTCTTGGTTGCGCTTTTTCTTCACACTGATACTTTTCCTCTTGAACCTTTTGAACTTTTCATCCTTCCTTGTATCTCCACTCTTGATCTGTTTTTTATAATCTATTCTCTTGGGCCTCCTCCTGTCTCCTCCTTTTTCTCCTCTGACCTCTTCGCTTTGCCCCCTCGACATCAATTCCCCTCCCTTGGTCTCTGCTTTCCAAAGGCTGGATTCTGGGCTTCAGTGGACAAATGCAGCACTCGTTCAAAAATATCTCGTTCAACACTTGGCACATTAAGATTATTTTCAATATTGTCTGTTCATGTGTCCATTTCCTGTCTTGCTCTCCTGCCCTCTTACGATACTGTATATCCTCTTATCCATCCTTTTATACATTCTTTTCCACCCCACCCCCCCATCCTCTCCTCATTATGGGAAAGTCAAATATGACAAGTGAGATGGCTCTGGTTATGTGGCTTTGTTCCCAGAGAAAAGCTGTTGGCTTTAGTGGAGGTGACACAGATTGAGTATCCCGATTGGATTTCTGCGAGACAGAAAGAGAAAAGAAAGTGAGAGAGCGACTAAAGCCAGTTGATTTAACTATAATGGACAGATATCTCCCCTAACCTTATCTAACATGATCTAGCAGGTTTGCAATGCCATTCTCCACTCAAGTGTCAGTGGATTTGAACTCCCTGTGATATGGCAGCTGGGCTGTATGTATATGCGCACACTGTATATAAAATGGGCATTTTTACATGTCAACTAATACAGTAGTGTGTGTTTAGTCTCATTGTGTTCTGTCATGAGATGAATGTGATTGTTTCTAGAGTTGTGTTTTACTCTCGAAACAATTTTGAAAACACCAAATCAGTTGAACAAATTTACATCTAGCATATTTCTCCTTATCTGAAGAGCGTTCAGGAGTGATTTGAGAGTGTGTGTAGAGTAAGCATTTGCCTTCCTGTGTGGATTAACATGGATACTTGTGGTGTGTGTGTTCATGAGTTTATCCGTGTGTGCTTTATAAACCCTGCCAACTGTTTCGTGGCAGTATATTCCCCGCTGACACCTAATATTGGTCCCTTTCTCCTTTTTCATTGGTGTGACATTGCTCTGGGATGGATGTACCGGTGGGTGATAGGGATACAATTATCTAATATAAATCACTACATTCATATATCAAGACATTCTGCAGGTGCCTTTATTCAAAGTGACTTTCAATGGGTGCATTTAACCCCCATAGGTATACTTAGCATATGCCATCTCAATAAATAAGTAAGCTCTTGCCTAAAATAAATTGCTTATTCAGCGTTCAGTTGTACTTGGCTCCACCCTCTCGTCTCCCTTCCGGTTGCAGAACAACAAGATGGCGATGGCCAAAAACCAAGATGACCACGGCCAAATTGGCTTCAAAACGGCAGCACAAAAACCAATGGTTGACCTCACAGTGACTACTTCCACTTCTGATGTACAGTCTATGTGAAACGATAGTGGCTCGTAACGCTACTCTTAGCATTTTTTCAGCTGGTCATCCCGATAATATTAGTCAGCATCTGGCGACTCAAATATGGTTGCAGGCATCTAAAACCAATTGGTTAAGATTAGAGAACGATTCCAGTCATGGTAAGTGATACAGACCTTTAGCAATTGCAACTGACCAGAACCTGGAGCGTCAGTGTGAGTTGCATTGGTGTGCATGCTTTTTCCCATTCTTCCATGACTTGCAGCAACGCGAGGATTTGACCTTTTTGTATTCAGCTTTCCCCCTGACCCCCTGACATCCCGGCTCTGCCCTCCCGCGGGATTAAGCCCCACTGACCCTGACGGAGCACATGGGTCCACGTTGCAGATTGGAACATGCTTCATTACAGACAGATTTAGTTTGAGATCCCCCCCCTCCCCCCTCTTCGTATGCACAGTACAGATCAATGTGATAATGAGAGACAGAATGAGAAAGCACAAAAGGGAAAGAAGGTGGCGGAGATCGAGACTGATCCGGATCGGTCGGACATGTGGTCGGTTGGGACATGCTTCATCATCAGGGCAGATTGAGGCAAAGCTGCAGGTATATATATATTATATATACAGTATATATATGTATAAATTGTGATAACTAGATAAATATCCATGGGTAAAGCCACATTGGATGTGCAAAATCTGAAAACAATATCATCTGATGGATTAAAAGAGAAACGTTGGTTTAGCGTATTACAACCTAATGAAGCATATGTGACTATGTGAAGGTTAGGACAGATGAGGCATGAATTTATCTATATGGACAGCAGAGGCCGCCAATATGGAATGGATGTTGGCAAGGTACAATGGACACCCTGGCCTGTGCCGGACTTAATGTGCAGCGGGGAAGCAACGGCTGCCAAGGGAGCGTTTTAAGCTGCGAAAGAGGGGAGGGGAGGTGGAGATAGAGAGAGAATGAGTGAACCCCTCTGAAAGCCTATATCACCTCATAATTAACAGGCACTCTGCATTCTCAGTGTGCCGGTCAGACAGACGTCTGAGGTTAAGCAAGCAGGAAGGTTTAATTTAATATGGGGCATTTACGTTTAAGTGGTGCTCTCATCCTGAGTGACTTGCACTAAGGCAAAGAAAAGGATAATGCGATACTTCACCAATATTAACCTGCATTAACATTGCTTTTTTTTCAAAAGGAATTTAAAGGATTTTTTTTTCAGTCCCTCAGAAAAAGCAAAGGTTTCTTTCTGGACTCGCCATTTGCATTCTTCAGCATACGTGTACATACATGACATTGTGCTAATATGATGATAACAGCGGCCGCTAAGAAGAGAGCAGGCCTTTTTGACCTTTGCACGTTCATTTTGAACAATTGTGACTTGATTAAATGATCAGTACTCTTTCATTTGGAATAGTCTGCAGACTTTTATGTGGATGCACGAACCAATTTGGTTCCAGATTGCGGAGCTTTGGCATTTTATGAACGCAGGACCTGTGCTGTCTTTATAAATAGCTCTTAAGCATAAAATGTTGTGCTAATGACCAAACCTGAGCCAGGGCTCTGATTTATGAGCAGCTGATGGGATAGCTCAAATCATTCACTCAAAGTTTAATGTTTTCTTTCAGAGCTAAAACTAATTTCTAGTGTAGGAATGAATGAATTGATTGGATTTTAATGTATACTGCATCATAATCTCAAAGAGATTCTTCATTAATATGCAGCACAGTCACTGAGCCTATTACCAGCTACATCTCTTCTTGAAGTGAAACGATCTGCTGACTCATCCTCTCCTTCTTTTCTTTTTCCAGCCAAGTGTCCCAGTGCAGCTCCCTGGAGGAGGTTCACCTGGATGGGGTCCCCCCTGCCCCCCGCCTGGTGGAGATGAGACGGGACCCGGTCCTGGGCTTCGGCTTTGTGGCAGGCAGTGAGAAACCGGTGGTGGTCCGCTCTGTCACACCAGGTACGGATCGCTGTCTGTAACGGTGTCCTCTCCGATGTCACCACAAGGAGTCGCCAAAGTCAGAAATGGTCAAATCCAAAACATCGGGGCTTGAAATCTTAGACTTGATAGAATAAACTGGCAACCTTGAATCATAGTTTCATACAATCCACATTCCTCAAGTAAAAAAACATTCAGTTTTCTCATTTCAAGTAGTTTCATTCAACATGCATGCATATACGTTAACTGTGTTCAATTTAGCCTTGCTTCCAGTGTGAGTCACTTGAAAAACACTGCCTTTAACTGCATGTATTTTACCGAAGAATAACACATGAATCATGTTTTTAGAGGGATTATTTCGCCATGCAAAAGTCCATTCACTCCTGTGGGTGTCAGATGACTGACGGCTAGAGGAGCAATATTCATTAACGCTGAACAGTAGCGGGATAGGATGCTGCTAGAATAACTGAGAGAAAATATAGTCAAAGCCGGAAAGCAAGGCCTGATACCTCCGCAGGGTTTGCATGTTGAAAGATTGCTCTGAGCGGTTCCATCAGTTCCTCCTTACTGTTTGCAGCGTGCTTATCAGTGCAAACAGTTGCTGTAATGATTGTTTAGAAGGAAGCCATGCAGACTGTTGGCCTCTCCAGACTATGATTGCACAAGTAAGTTTAATTGACCCCATACAAGAAAGAAAATGTACACAAATTTATAGGTTTTTCTTGTAAAAGAAGTGTTGTTCATTTTGGTTAATTGGCTGATTGCCAAATTTCTGCCAAACCACTGCTTCCAGACTCCTAACAGCCGTCAGCTCCGGTGGCTGCAACGACACACACAGTGATTATCTCAATAATCAATCAGCGCTGAATTTCAAACAGACAATTGAACCAATGAATATTCTATTCCGAGTTGTTGGCCAAGGAAAGCAATATACAGCATGTGCTTAAGGATGCAGCAGTTTATCAATGCATGTGTCAGGAGACGGACACGCCCACATTAGCTGTAAGCTGACACATTTATTTGCAGTGTCCATTCAGCTGTTCCTCCACTGACTCATTCCCACACAATCTTTGGCTGACGGGCCGAAACTCTCGATATGCGCTGTCATCAACTACGTCTTGTATGCACTCGTGTCTTGTGTGCGTGCAGGTGGTCCATCGGAGGGGAAGCTGTTGCCAGGCGATGAGATCATCATGATCAACGACGAACCCGTCAGCTCGGCTCCCAGAGAACGAGTCATCGACCTCGTCAGGTGACTACAGAAACCTTTGGGGGACGCTGTAGCAGTTCAGGTTAATTACCTGGAGGATTTTGTCAACAAATACAAGAATCTCCCCCCCTCCAAAACCCTGTTCTGAAGGATATGGATCACCTAGATTTAAAGGGCCAGTTCACTCGTATTACAAAACGACTTGGGAACGGACCCTGTCATAAGCTATTAAATCCAATGCTTGATGCACAGACTCATACCCGCATAAAAAAAAAAGCACACTGATAACTGTCAGTGCCCGACAAAGATACAAACAAAGTCATTATCATTTGGAAATCTTAAAACATTTGCTAATCACACAAGCATATTCATCATCACATATCATCAAAAAAGCTTTTTGCTATTTGGATGCACTCAGTTTACCTTGACAGTTTACCTTGACAGCTTGCCTTTTTTTAAATGGGAAACTAATGAGTGTGAGTGTTTCTTGTTTTAACTGCGTCTGCTCGTAAGTGGCAATTGCCAGAGGCGCCTCATTCCATTTCAGCCAAGCTAATCAAGTTCCTCTCGCTTATCTGCCATCGCGGTTCGCTGCGACTGTTGTTTCCTGATGATTCTGTTGACTTTGTGATTCGCTGTCCTCTCTCGCTTCAGGAGCTGCAAAGAATCCATCGTGTTGACCGTCGTCCAACCGTATCCCGTGAGTAGATCAGCTCTTGCATTATGCACCACAAGGGTTGTATGTGTCAGATATATTTATTTAAAAAAAGAAAATGCTTGAATGAAATCCAGGGAAAGGATTACTCTGTATGTGTAATGTGTTGATTTTGTCACAATAATTGATACCTTTATATAATAAACAGAAACATGGTGATTTAGTGTCCTCTGAGTGTCTCTTGAAAAATGAGTTCCCCATGAATGACATTGTGTGCCCTTGTTATCATATTTGGGGAGGTATAGATTTGTGGCTCACAGTTTAAGCTCTCCTTGACTCTCTTCCAGGCCCGTTAAACTTCTTTTCCTTTAAAGTGGATGGAATGATCTTGTCTTCTTCCAACTAAATGCTACCATCCGTCTCCTCTTAAGATTGGAGTGTGTTGCACCAGGGTTGTGTTTCTAGAAAATAGCTTTTCCCAATTTCAGGAAACTTAGGTTATTATGTTAAAGTTGTATTGATTTTTCCAGTGTTACATGTGCAGCTAATGTGGAAACCTGTTTTTTTGTGTTTATTTATGCTTCTCTTTATCTCTCTCCCTCCATCTGTCTCCCTCTTTCCCTCCCGTGTCTCTCTCTTTGGACCGCTGCCTCTTAGTCCCCTAAATCAGCGTTCATCAGTGCAGCCAAAAAAGCCATGCTCAAGTCCAATCCGGTCAAAGTGCGCTTTGCAGAGGAGGTCATTATAAACGGCCAGGTTCCAGTCAGTACCACACACACACACACACACACACTTATGTATGACCTATATAGGCAATGACAGATGGTTACCACATAAGACAGACAGTTGAGTGAATGCCAGATAGATAAGACGGTCACAAAAATGTGCTACGACATCGATACACTTTTATGATATCCTCTCACGTATTGAACCTCACCTGTATTCTGTTAGAGGGACGTCAAATGAGCAGGATGAAAAGACTGATGGTATTCCTCCTTTGCAGAACCCGGTGAAGGACAACTCTCTTCTGTTCATGCCAAATGTCCTGAAGGTCTACCTGGAGAACGGGCAGACAAAGTCTTTTCGCTTCGACAGCAGTACTTCTATCAAGGTGCGTGTTTGCGTGTGCCCCGACCCTTCGAGGCAAACTTTGCAAGATTAGCAGTCTCTGCTGCATCTATTATTGCAAAGGGAGAAATTCATTCAGAGTGCAGATGAGTGTGTCTCCGTCACACACGTACACACACACAAACACACACAGACCACGAAATTGAATCACTGTTTGAGTTCAGATTGTTCGAGCGGCGCATTTATTCAGGCGAGGTGGCAAAGAGCGTATCTGTTTGACTTGTAGATTCAGTGCTGATCCAGGGTGGCTCCCAGTGTGTAGTCTAGGAAGCAAGAGCACCGAGTCACTCCTTTTCTCACTTTTGTGGCTGGTATTGTCTTCACCTGGTGAGCCCCCGTGTGTGTGTGTGTGTGTGTGTGTGTGTGTGTGTGTGTGTGTGTGTG
>NW_022280042.1:3468497-3480489 GCF_004355925.1 Anarrhichthys ocellatus
TGTGTGTGTGTGTGTGTGTGTGTGTGTGTGTGTGTGTGTGTGTGTGTTAAAAATTAAAGCCAGGTTTTACACACACACACTGGAGTGATCCAGTCTGTAGTGATTAATACAATCTACTTTATCCTCTTAACCCATAGGTCATTGGAACTCACACTACTCCATAGGTGGGTCAAATATGACCTTCATGAAATCATTACTTATGTCAATATAGGTCAATGTTTTGTCTGATGAATGGAAACAAAATGAATCTCTAGAAATAAAGCGCAAAATACCAGACCTGTATTATAATTTTTTTGTTATACCTGTCGTCATCATTTTGCTCACAATATTCATTTGAATCACACACCAGCATTATTTAAAGTTTTATTTTCATTGTCAAATTATCAAACTTGCAAATTACGTTCTATTTTAGTCATGCTACTAAGAGAGGCAACAGTTACCCTGAACAGCAGTTATGTCAACTGGTAAGCTAACGTTAGCTAGCTTTACAGACGCTTTATTTGATTATAGAAGCAGATAGTCCTTCTTATGTCTTTTATATTCTATGCTAAAAACATTTATTTCTCTTAAAAAGTAGAATATAAAAGACGAATGGGTGAGAATTTTAAACAGGTATACGCTTAGTGTTATGTGTTACAAATACGCATCGGCCCCACATAGCAGGTTCTGAGTATGTGCTACGCAGTGATTTCACACTTGAAAATGACAAAAAGTAAGAAAACCCAAATGATTGATTCACAAAGGAAATAGAGTGACTACTCTAATTAAATAAGCTTGTGGTGTATTTACTCCAGGACGTGATCCTGACCCTGCAAGAGAAGTTGTCCATCAAATGCATCGAGCACTTCTCCCTGGTGTTGGAGCACAGGACGGAAGGCTCTGGAAGCAAACTGCTCCTCCTGCACGAACAGGAGATGCTTACTCAGGTAGGAGATGTTTCCTCTTCGTTCGTTTGACAAGCGCGCGCACACACACACACACACACATTCCTGCTCAGTATTCACATGCCATTTGGACCGCGGTGCTATTTATCAGCACTAGCACATAAGGGGCAACAGCTCATATTACACATACACTCCAACATACACACACACTCTCATCCATAGTGTCCGCTACATTCTAATGAGGTTGCGGGATCACAAGAGGACAATTTTAATATTCCGATGTGGAGCTCTGCACGTGGCACACGCACTGGCAGTTTAAGAGTCTCTGACACGCTTGATGAAACATACACTGTAATATAGCTGAGTGTCCATCTTAGTGACGGGTGTAAAGGAGGAGGCGGGTAGTCCTTGAATTGGAAAACAAACTCCCTCGCCTTTACTACACAACCACATTAAATCATTCATAAAATACAATCAATATGTTAATGATGATGCTGGAAATGGAATCAAACGCGGAGACAATGTAACTAAGTCTAACCAACCTTGTGTTTGTTCACTGCTTTTTCTTCACCGGTGCATGTTCTAATGCTTCTGCTCACCTATGACCCTCCATGTATCTCTTCCCCTCCTCTCTCTCTCTTTCTCCCTTCATGTCTCCCTCCTGTCTGTGACCCCAGGTGACCCAGAGGCCCGGCTGTGACAAGATGAAGTGTTTCTTTCGGCTCAGCTTCGTGCCCAGGGACCCCGTGGAGCTGCTCCGGAGAGACGCTGTGGCGTTTGAATACCTCTATGTGCAGGTGAGCAAAGTCCTGAGACTGATTCTGTGAAATTGTTTGTCACCTTTGAGCGGGATAAGGATGGAGCATATGGTAATTTGGAAATGATTAATGGTCAATAACAAAGCTACAGAATGGATCCTGTCAAGACAAAATCTTCATTTGCAAATAAAGTCCTCAAGTCAAAAACCCACTCTTGTCTTAACTACTCTCTAAAATAATAAATTGCCTCCCCATAGGATTCCTTTGATAAATAGTCAAGTGAAATGGCCTGAGAGAAGGAAAGCTAATCTTCAGTTTGACATTTTTTACTTCCGAGTCCTTCACCAGGGACTGGAAACTGCATCCCTTTGAAGGAAGCTCAAGTCACGAAGGTTGGGAACAACTTATTTCAGCTCTGCAGGGACGCGCTGCTGCTGCTGCCGCTCGAATCGCTCGATGGAGACATGAACCGCACTTCACGAGCCCCAGCAGTTGACTTTGGGATTCCTATGTAACACTGCTTCCTGCTTTGCCGTAGAGTTGCAACGACGTGGTGTTGGAGCGCTTCGGCACGGAGCTGAAGTACGACGCCGCGCTGCGACTGGCTGCTCTGCAGATGTACATCCTCACCATGACGACCAGACAGACCCAGAAGGTGTCCCTGAAATACATCCAGTAAGTTTGCGTGTAAAGGACGTTGCGGGTGTGTTTTTGACACTACCAACATGATCTGTAATGTTAAACTGTTGTACAGCCTGGAGCTGCTCCATCAATAATACATAATAGACTGACTGAGACAGTTTGGGCTGTTTCCTCTAAAAGTGTTTTTTGATGCTTTTACAGAAGTTTCTCAAGGATTCATCGTCCTTTTCTGCCTCCTCTTCTGCAAAACAAAGTTTTATGGTTGGATAAACAATCAAATTGCATCTAAAGAAATAGCATCCAGACAGTGGGCCTCGTGCAAAAACACTGGTACAAACAAGTGATTTAGGAGAATGCGTGGCATTCGCCAAGACTTAGATGTTTTTCTTAAGAGCCAACAAAATCCATATGTGGTCCACAACTCTCGTACGAGCCGTGGACACGTTTCAGCACCGCAACTTATACAGTCAAGCAGTTGTTAGGATTATTCTCCCACGTATTGTAAAGTTATTGAGGAAGCCTGGAGAAAGCTCCCCTCCTCTTTCTGACTGGCAATCCATCTGCTCTCAACAGAAAGGAGTGGGGTCTGCCGCTGTTCCTGCCTCCCGTCGTGTTGTCCAGCATGAAGGAGAAAAACATCAAGAAGGCTCTGACGCACATCCTAAAAACCAACCAGAACCTCGTGCCTCCAGGGAAAAAAGTAAGCAGCCCCCTTTGTCTTTCTTTGCCCTTGTTAACAAACTTCTGACACACACAAGCATGTGCACGAGCGCAGTCTGTTTTCCTGACACAATATCCTTAAATAGCATCGCTGCCATGCTCGACCTTGTAAAGTTTCTCACCCTTGTCAACCTAAGACCCTCAGTCGAGCCAGACCGCGCATGCTAATGTGAAAAACTTCGTCAGACTGTGTGCATAATAAGATATTCATATTCACGCGCTGTTCCACCGGTCAGGGACGGCTGATCCAACTTCAGCTCTACTTTTTAGCTCTTTGTGAAACTGTTTCAATGATACAGACACTCATACTGTAACACCCACATTTACTCTGAGAAGACACAAACGCTTCCAAACTGAATTCTCAGTGCATGTGGATGAGTAAAAGAACTGTGCTGTGGTGGCATGTCGCTTCATAGCGATGCACATGGGCTCTGTAGTTCATCTCGAGTCGATCCCACTTACACCATCGTGCCGCCATAAATAATCCCTCCAAATATGTATTCATCCTGGATGAATGTTATGACTCCTTAAAGAACTGCAGAGCCCAGCTGTTTTAGGAAATGACTTGGCCTTTTTTTTTTTTTTTAAATGACAATATATTTTTGGCCCATTTTGAAAGTCTTTCTTCTTCCACGATACCCATATTTGATATCATTGTATGATATCCCAATTCTCTCTGCATGTCTGAGGTCTCTATATATCTCTATTGTGATTATACGATTTTTAACAGTTTCTTTAACAGCCATTACAAATTCTGTCAAGGTCAGACATCCCATTAGCCTTTTGTTTCTGAGACTGATGCTTATTTTAATTTGAGGTGCAACATCAGATGGATCGATAAATAAGTCTGAAGGGGAGTATTGTAAGTGGTGATGAAGGCAGCTTGATATATGGCACATGTACACAAGCTGTTGTCATTCAGCTGCCTCTGCATTACAAATCAATTGCCTTCCCTGAGAAAAATACAAGGACACTCGTTGCATATTAATAAAGAAATAAATCTGCTCTGTAAAGAAGTGAAGAAGTAACAATAGATGCATAAAACATGTCAGGTCTTAGATATACGTATGTCTCATTACAGCGCAGGCAGCAGCATTTTATGCTAAAATGCAGTTTGGGTCCTTTTAAGATTGAATGTCGAAAATCTGACAGACCCTAAATGGCAGGACAGGAACACATCCACACAAGCAAGCCACAAAGAGAACTGCAGCAGAGCAGCACTTCAGACTTTGATCAGATTTAAATAACATGATGTAATGGAAAATCAGTGGTCTGGATCAAAATGGCTTGAGAGTGCTTTACATCCTGACATTATAATACAAATGTGTCCGTACAGGTTGAAGTGATTTGGTTTTCGGATGCTGACTCATGTCTTTCCCTTCTCTCCGTGCAGCTGACTGCGTTGCAGGCCAAGGTGCATTACCTGAGGTACCTCAGCGAACTCCGACTCTATGGAGGGAGGGAGTTCAATTCAATACTTTTGGTAAGGACAGTAGTCCTGTAAAAGGTTTGTCCAAGTTTAAAAATTAAATCTTTTAAAATGAAAGTTTGACATGATGATTTGCTTTTAACTGTCTTTAGCAAGGGGAGAAACAGACCGAGGTGACGCTGCTGGTGGGCCCGCGTTACGGCATCAGTCACGTCATCAACACCCGGACCAACCTAGTGGCCCTGTTGGCCGACTTCAGCCACGTCAACCGCATCGAGATCCTCACTGAGGATGAGACCAACGTCCGACTGGAGCTGCATGTTCTGGATGTCAGGGTGAGCACGGTTCTGTCTGAAAACAGAAGCAGTAGCGAGCATTATTTCGCCCAACACAAATGATACTATCTGTTGTTTATCCTTTTTTTTTCCCCTCCCCTCCTTCCACCCTTCCTTTCGTTTTTTTCACAGCCCATCACACTGATCATGGAAGCCAGTGATGCAATGAACCTGGCCTGTCTAACAGCAGGCTACTACCGCCTCCTAGTGGACTCCAGGAGATCTATCTTCAGCATGCCCCACTGCAATAGCACTGGAGGGGATGACACTGGTGAGTTATGATTAACCAAGACAGTGTGTAGTGTATGTGTGCGCGGTCAAAATAGTTTGGATTTGCTACTAATTTAATTTGTGGAATTGTACAGTCAGTATCTAAATTGTTTCTTATTTCAAGTGGGTGCATTTGGATGACAAAATGTGTATTTTCCAGCACATTGTTATTCGTGAACGTAGTAGAAATATGTGGCAAGATCTTTGTCCTGGCAGGACACTCCACATGAAACCATTAAAACAAGTAGAGAAGAAATGCTTGAAACTTAAAAAATTGAAGATTTACGGTGCAGCATTAAAACCAAAAAGTCTAGAAGTGGAGCACTCAAACATCTTGCGAAGAGCAGGCAGCCACTTTAAGATTCAATCAACATCAAATATAAAACACATGAAATAATAAGACCGTGTATTGCTGCTGTCTGCAGGTCAGGATCGCGTCCTGGAATGGCCATACAGCACATCTTTGGGGGACAACGAGGAGCCGTCACCCAGCCAAGGAGAGGTCTACAACAGTGACTCTGAGTATTCCAACAATGGGCAGAGAGAAAACAGCATGTCTCCTTACTTCCATGAAGCCCCAAACCCTGACAGAGACCTTGGAACACAGAGGAGTCCGTTGCCCCCTCCTCTTCCCCCCGCTACCAGACACAAACCTCAAGACTCTCCTCGGAGCGCCAAAGTGTCGTTCATCTTTGGGGGGGACCCACCCTTGAACAAGCCTAAGAACTTGGGCTATGAAAGACTGTTGGAGAGCCCTGAGGTCCCCGAGCACAGACCGCCCTACTTGCACAACAACACAGACTTTCGGCCACAGGACAGGGTGCCGTTTCAGTTCGGTGATCTGACGCATGTCTATAGTAACATTATAACTGAGGAAGGTGGTGAGGAGCCACTGCTTAGGGATCTGTTTTATCGCGACACAACGGACGATGCGGAGGACGACGACGATGCTTCCTGCGAAGAGGACTCCACCGGAGGGACACCAGTGGGCGACGACGGAGGAGGCATAGATGAAAACCGTGGCAGCCAAGGAGGAGGGTTAGCCACGGCAGCCGGCAAGGCTTCCTTCCTCGCGCTTTCCGGTTCCACCGACGACATCATTGACCTGACGTCTCTGCCCCCTCCCGAGGGAGACGACAGCGTCGACGACGACGAAGACGACACGCTGCTGCAGACGCTCAACCTTGCGATCGCGGCTCCTCCACCGGGTTTCCGGGACAATTCAGACGAGGACGCGGCACCTGAGGGAAGGCCGCTAAGCACGCCCGAAAATGATGATATCCCGGTGTCGTTAATCGACGCCGTTCCAACACACGAGGAGGGGGAAGGGAGCATGGGAGGAGAGAGAAGACTGGAGAATGCAGTCATGCATACCCTACAGGCACTGGAGGCTCTGTCTGTCTCTGATCAGAGGCCTCCGCCGCCACCACCCAGCAGTAGCAATCCAGGTCTGTTGAAAGTTTATGCAAGTACAGTAACGTTTGATCACCATCATCTATGTCTTTGTTTAACATTGGTTTCCAGACCTCTTTACTCACCGTGACTGGCCCCAAATAAATCCTGTGTCGTAGTCTATGGTCTTCAGTCTCTCTCATTTTATATCATTCAGATCACTAAAATGTGTGGGATGTTATTCATGTTAAAGCTGTGTTTGTCGATATTTTTTATCTTTAATGCGTTTTCTTTAATTCTCTGTGACCTCGTGCCCCTTTAAAGTTAGCAAACTCTCAAAACACATCCATGACACCAGAACAGAAACCATTTTTATAATAGGCCTTCTCAATTGCAAATATGGACATATATCTGTGTAATATTTCATACCATGTAACAGCTTCAGCAGCTAACTTAGTTAGCTAAATAACCCATATTTAACTTTGTATCTCTTGTCTTCTAGGTGTTTACGCATCTCGAGGCTTCAGCCCAGAGTCGTCCTCAGATTCTGGCAATGAGACCAACTCCTCGGAGATGACGGAAATCTGTGAACTGGCTGCGAATCACAGGATCAATGAGAGCCACATGCGTCTCCTGTTGGCCACAAGGGAAGGGTACCAACCTTTACTCGAGGAGAAAACCGAATTCCCCGTCTCGCCCAGCACGGTAGGAACAATACAGAAGAAACCCCGTAGTCCAACACGGCACCTTCAGCCTCCAGCTGTTCCCCCAAGACGGAGCCCCCTTTTGGACACCGCTTCATCAGGGCCCGATAGCTTGACGGTTAGATCCCAGACAAAGCTCTCATCCACTCTCCAGCGCCCGAGTTCCACCACACCAGGAGGCAAGCATCACCAAAAGTCTACAGACTCCAGTGGCAAGTACAACACATTCAGCACAAGGGAAGGGCATCGAGGTGAGGGCAGTGGGAGCCGTGGCCATCTTAAATTGGACCAGCGCACTTCCTTCTCTGAGCGAGGGGAAAGTCAAAGGAGACAGAATTCTTTTCTGGCAGAAAATGCTGCAGCCGAGAACGTTGCAATGAACAGCCTCCCCCGCGACCATCACAGAATTCCCCGCCCTCCGTCCACTAGCTCTGATCGCCTCTTAGATGTTGTCAACTTGGGGGACTGCGGTGCAGATAATGGAGCTGCTGCTGTCGAGCAAGACGAGCATCTAGTTGTAGCGTCATTGCTGTCCCCAACCAAAAAATCCAGATCAGGGGGGTCCGACCAGGGATCGGACATACAAAATGACCATCAGCCGATTTCTAGACAGCAGAGTGTCGCACGGTTATGTGAGTACCACCTCGCCAAAAGGATTTCAAATTTGCAAGGGGAAGGCCACAGTTCACAACAGGGTTCTCTGTGCTCATCGCTGGACGCTGGCGGCAGCACGAACAGTAGTGCCTGTGCCACCCCAACTGACTCACCCCTCGGCCCCAGTGCGGTTGAATTAAAACACCACCATTTGCAAAGGCACCCACTCTCTAGTTCCTCCTCCTCATTACTCAGGGTGCTAAACTATGAGGATAGCAAACCCGGAATCCCCCGCGGCACCCCTAGCCAGAGCACTCAGGGAAAGGACCTCCACCCTCATGCAGACCCTGCCCTCCTTCGGAAAATGCTGCCCAACATTCACCCTCCTGCTGCTGGGGCTGAACCAGGTCGCCCCTCGTCGGCCACACCGTCTAAGCATAAAGAGACAACAGGTACTGGGAGCAAGAGGCCCCACAATGATCTGCATGCTAAACAACAGGCCTGTTTTAAGGGGCTGAACCAGAAGGAAGGAAGCGAGGCCTACAGGCAACTGATTAACTATCTAACAGTCAGCCAGATGCATCAGGGAGGGAAGCTGCACAGTGCAGGCATGGGAGGGGCAGTAAAAAAGGACACCAGGCGCTTTATCACGAGTAACCCTCAGCTTGTCGAAATGGTAAAGAATAGGGGGAACACCATTGCTCGCTGCCAATGTATGCCTTCCTCCATATCATCCCCATTCCTCAGCCCAAATTTAGTAACCCCGAACGCGAACACCATGCCGCTGGCAAATAGAAATCCTCAGTCATACCATTCTGCCACACTTCCTGCCAAACTCAAGAGAAGTTCTGACATGCATGCTCAGAAACTGAATGACAGTCTAGATTTCATGCCCGCTACTGCCGAGAGGAGAAGCTCCTTTTCTGGCCTGGAAAGTGAACTAGAGAGGAGTGGTATGGACCCAGAGCACTTCCTGTCCCTGTATAAGAGAGAGGGCTGTATCAGTCGTGACGGAGGATTCATTACAGGTGGAAACCGCGAGGGTGGGGGTACAGCTAACCGCCCCCCGCCTCGGTCAAGAAGCCAGCCTAGTAACAGCACTGAGGACTGGTTCAGATCAGACCCAAGGGCAAAGCATGCAGTTCGTCAGTCACCACATTCTCGTCCTAATGATTCTCTTTGTTTCTCTGCTGCCCCCAGTGTAAGTGGTCAACGGGCTGACCTCAACACCGTCTCACTAGGAAGGGGAGACCACCCTTCAGCTTTTGTCAGGCAGACATGTGCTGGCACTAGGGCTTGCATTACATCTCCCACTCCCAACCTGCAATCTCCCCCTCCTCCACCACCTCCTCCTCCTCCTCCTCCACCTCCTTTGTCTCTTCCCTCGCAAGCCAACGCTTGCTCCGGCATCTCTGGATGCACACAGGAGGCCATGCGTTCCATCCAGTCTCGGCCAAATCACAACCACATTCAGGCTGTTACCCCAACACAGACGGATCCCTTCTGCAATAGCCTGCAACGGGGCAGGGAGCTCAAACGCAGCTCCAGCAACGTGACCGCCAGTTCCGGGGGCGTGGAGGTCCTGCTTGATAAGCCCACTCGGTGCCGGAGCCAGCAGCCCCTGTCACCATCTGTGCCCCTGCAAGGTGAGACCAAAGTCCAACGGAGGCCGACAAGGAAGCGGCTCTCCAAGAGCTACTCCCAAGGCTCTGTGTCCTCCCACACATGCTGGTCTATAGGCAGTACGGCAGACAGCAGGAGGGCGTCTGTGGCACTTCCACTACAGAAAGACGCTAAGCACATGAAGGGCTCTCAAAAACTGGACACCAGTCCCTGGAGATGCAATGGGCCTTTTAGCTACTGTTTCTTCAAACGTAAGAGCAAGGGAGAGGACGACGACATTGAGTGGGAGAGGCCCCGACGGAGCCACGGTGGGAACGATATGGATAACGGCTGTGCGGCTGCATCAGCCATACTGCCCTGTGGCTCGGTGGTGGATGTAGCTGGGGAGCAGCTGTACGGGGAGGTGCTCAACAACATGAGCTTCAGCGACCGCCTTGCCCGAATCAACGCACTCAAGGACCGCATGTACTGCTTCCCTTCCGGCTTTGTGGACGTCCGCCGCGACGCCAGCGAGCTCATTGCCCTGGTGAGATCCAGCGTTGGTCGCTGCGACCGCGGGGCCCAGATGCCTCTCCCAGACGTATCCCAGTTCAAGCAGCTCCTCTCGGTTGAGTCTAAAGAATTGGGCCGGGCGTGCCGGAGGATGGCGCAGGCCCACACTAGTCCCGAGGAGATGCTGCTAGCCGTAACTTGTAGCTTCCAGGTGCTATGCTGTCTCTGCGAAGCTTGCATGTGTCTGGTGAGGGGGCTCGGAGCCTCGGTTTCGCACCAACAGAGAGAGGTCGTGGCAAAGGTGGACGAGGTCGTTATGAACTATATCTGTTTGCTCAAAGCGGCTGAGGCTGCCACCGTGGGAGCACCAGGGGAGCACAGCGTGAAAGCCCTGGTCCGCCACTCCAGTACCATGTCGGCCATTGCTAACGCACTCACCCGCTCCCTTAAAACGCTGCTTAGCAAGTAGAAGCTACTCTTGATGCTTTATAGTGTGGCCTACGCAGTCAGTATTAGTCTGTCTTTAAGCATCTTGTTATTTTTGGTTCTGCTGAAGAAGTCGTATATTTTTCATATAAGGTCTGGACAGTCTTCATATCCAAATCAATATAGCGTAAGACTAGTTGCAGTTCAACTTAACATTGGAGTTACCCAAAACTCGAACTGAAAAAAATGAGAACGATGCTGAAAGGTATTCCTATCTGACTGCACTTGCTTTTTCTGATGACAATATTGTAATGTATATTTACAAAGCCATACTGTCTCAGACCTTTGTAATATGATATGTACCTAATAGATACCCTTTTACCTGTGCATTATGTAACTTATTTAAAAAAACAAATGTGTATAATGTACATAGATACAATATAAATATATTATTTGCCGTAGCAGTTTCAAGAAGCCATTGAGTGTTCAGCATAACTTGCTCCAATATCGTACAGGGCTGGAGTGAATTTACATTCGGTTCAATCAGTTCATTAAGTGCAGTTTTACTTCAGATATTTAGAGTTTACCTGTAGAGATGTCAGTAAAAATGTGTCACTGTCAGTCCGGTGAGGAGATTGTTGCCGTCATTTTATCCACATGATTCAACCTGTTAGGTTGAAT
Source organism: Anarrhichthys ocellatus (assembly GCF_004355925.1). Taxonomy (NCBI): domain Eukaryota; kingdom Metazoa; phylum Chordata; class Actinopteri; order Perciformes; family Anarhichadidae; genus Anarrhichthys; species Anarrhichthys ocellatus. The sequence continues at coordinate 3,479,448 of NW_022280042.1, forward strand.
TTCTGAATGACTGTGTAAAGATGAACTGATTTCAACACTGTTGTATTACAATGCAGTTTCATTATACGCAAGATGAGAGGGACATTTGTTAGAGATGTTGAAAATACAGGGACACTATCACTGCACTGCATTTACCACTGCTTCATAATTTACCATATAGATTATTTTCAGATAAAAGTAATAAACAACAAATATAATATATCAAACTATCCCCCAAAAAATAAATATATTAGACCTATAATGACACGATAATCAATTTTGAGAAAAACATAATTTGTTATGAAATATATCAGATTGACCACTGTGTTAATTGTATCGAATCATTTTTAAGCTTTTGTGTTTTATCATCTGTTTTGGACTCATGTCTGTGCTTGAAGGACTTATTATTCCACACTATGTATCAAGATGCAGTCATGTCTCTTGAGAAGAAATTAAATTCCTGTTTTTCTTTTCTTTTTTTAATAATTCACCAACGTATTAAAAACATTTTACAGATATGTTTGTCTCCCCTACCATGTGTCTCTTGGTTTGAATGGTTCACTGTAATATGCACCGGTGTTAATTCATCTTCGAACAAATGCACAACAGCCATTAAGTTTAATTTTAATTTAATAAAACTACTTACATCTCCTGTCTATACAGTGGTGGACTCATAGACTATATGGCTGCACCTGATCAACAAGGAAGATAAACCTCATACAGTTTGACCTGGGCGAGCAACTTTTTAAGCGAGAAAAAGAGGAAATATTAAAATATGATTTTTTAACTTTAGCAACATCAAGTTTCTATTAAAGTTCATGCTTCATCTGGATGAAAAAAAATTAATCTATCCATGCCAAGTGACAGATTTGAATGAACAACTAATTGAATACACTTTAACCCTGTAAAGCAGTGGTTCTCAACTGGTCTGGCTGCGGGACCCACCATCACCCCTTAATGACAAGCCGGGACCCACGACCCAAATTATATATATATATAGATATATATAGATAGATATATATCTATCGATATATAGATAGATATATATCTATCTATATATATA
>NW_022280042.1:3485489-3528696 GCF_004355925.1 Anarrhichthys ocellatus
TCTATATCTATATATATATCTATATATATATATATCTATATATATATATATCTCTATATCTATATCTATATATATTTGGGTATATCCATATTCAAGAAGTCTAGTAGTAGTAGTAACGTCTCTGTGTAGTAAACAACTGTCAAATCAAATAAAGTACACATCAATTATATTTTAACAAATATTATTCTCATTTTTCAAATTTAACTGGATGGATTATAAATAATACATAGAAATACATGAATAAATGTTCTTCTCATTTCAAGCAAAATAACGGCTGGATTAAAAAATAAATTACTTAACGAAATTCATTTTAGCAAAATTATTTTCACTGAATTGCCCTGCAGCTTTAAATTCAGTTCATTCAGGGTGAAGTGAAAAAGCCACAAAATTATATTTTTCTCATCTTCTAAAAAGAGAAATTAGTGTTTGACTGGACAGACTCATATAGGTGAATTCTTCAGAGTCTAATGACTCTGGTCTCTCTGGCCATTTCTCTCTTTTGGAGATCGTCCTATGATTTGACTTTCACAACTCTCACATCAATAAATAGTCCTGCTCTGCTCATATGTCACCATCTCACTCAAGTCAGGAAACTTGTCAGAATACCCATATTTGATTGGCCGAGCTTCATCACGTGATGTGATTCACAACGCATTGGTCAGTGTTTTTCCTGCACCACTGAACAAGTGCCGTAAATGCTGGAATAATTCCGCTGCATAAAAAATGCCCTTCAAAATAAAATCAGATTTTTATTTTTTTTTTGTCAGGCAAAGGCCCGCGACCCACTGAAAACCGGTCCGCGACCCACTTTTGGGTCGCGACCCACCAGTTGAGAATCACTGCTGTAAAGTATGGTGTGTGGGGATATGCAAGTAAAAACTGTGTCCATGCGTGCACGAGCTTGTGTCGTCACGTGCCCCCCCCCCCACCAAAGCAGCAGAGCAGATGTGGGGAAGGACCAGCGGCCACCTCCTTTGCATATTGGGCGCCTTGTTCTACACACTCGGCGACGTTTACCAATCAGGTCGACACATGCAGCAAACCACGCCTACGCGGCAACTCGTGTCGCGCGCGCCTCATCAGCATTGTACTGGCGGCGGAGCAACCAAAAGTTGTCACTATCCTTTTGCCGCTGCTGCATGCTCTGCGGACTCTTTCTGTAATATTTAACTTGGTTAATTCAAGCACGTTTGTCTTTGTAGTGGGTAATAGCGAGCTCGAAAACTGCATTGAAGAAGCTGCAGAGTTCACCAGCTGAAGCCAACTAGCATTACTACCTTTAGTTAAGTTGCTGTCGGGCACCCCGTGGGGTTTAAAGTTCAGCTAACAGTAGCGTCACTGGCTACTAGCAGGTAGTTAGCTCTAGTCACAATGGCAGCTGTGTGTCAGCCACGACGTGCCTTGGTGGAGATACATGCTCCACAGCCCAAAATTGCAGGTAAGTCTGAAACCTGACTGCTTTTAAATTAACGCTGTAAATTGTTGTAACTTTTGTTCTTTGAGCGGGACGCGCCGCTTTGCTATCATGCTAATATTACCACAAGCTCGCGCCCACAGGACAAACATTCGGTCAGCGTAAACTTCCTAAAATGATGATGGTATACAATTTAAATGAACCTTTATTTCCCCAGTAAGTTTAAAAGATGCGCGTTATGCTGTGTCCCAAATATCATTGTAGGTAATATAACAAGAGCCAGTGTAACCCAGTTGATATTGACTGTTTTACAGCTCGAATGAGGAGGTCCTATCTAGAAATTCTGAGTGCTCGGTTAGTTCCATCTCCACTCCCAAGAGGGAGAAACGCAACGACTAACGCAAAGCGTGGGCACTCACGTAAGTACAACTAACGCTGACTGGAGGAAGCAACATGGAAAAAGAAACTAGCAGACGCTACATACCACCTGATGACTAGTGATTACTGAGTTTCTCTTTCCCTTGTTTTCTTATTGTTCTAATATTGTTTTTTGTAATATTGTCTTATGTTTTACAGTGGACTTGTCCATTGGTGGGGTCTGGAGTGGGAGGATAGTGGAGCAATGTGAGAAGATGGACGAGCACCACATCCCTCTCTCCAAACAGCAGCTTGTACAGCTAATTAGATCCCTCATCTTAGTTGAGCAGGTATCCATCCTGGCCCTTTTCAGTGTAATAGTGAGATGAGCTGAATTTTTAGCCAACTCTGAGCCTTCACTACACACAGTGTAATCTGAAGTATTGGTGTGTTGCATTGCGTCCTAGAGCCAAGAGCCCAGGATGCTGGCGTCTGACCTGAAGTATCTTCAAGACGACCTGCAACAAAAGAAAGCCCATGTTTACCGGTCCATACCGTACTCGCGGCTCGGCTCCAACAGGGACGCTCACTGCTACAGAAAAGCATATCCTCACCTGGTGGTGTTCAAAGTGAGTATACATACATGATGACACTTTGTGGAAAACCTGCAGATTTAGTGTGCTTTTATATTGTCCAATTCTATTGTAGGTATGTATTTTATTCTAGACTTTTAAGGAGGAGGCGTGTGCTCTTTAAGCACACCACTGCTGCTCTATTGTTGTGCTTGATGTCTTCATAAAGGGGATTTTGAGTCACTGATGTGTTAAAAACTTGCTCCATAATTTGCCTGGCTCTGTGAGCTTGGTGTTTCATTGTGTAATCCTAAACCGTTGCCTCATTATTCCCCCCCCCCCAGGTTTCCTGTCAGGAGTGGGGCCACGTTCTCCTGAGGAACAAAGAGTGGGATGCCGTGTTGGAGCACACGTTGATGGCGTGGCGCTACACCAGCGAGCTGCCGCAGTGGGATACAGCGAACCACAACGCTCTCAGAGAACAGTGTTACGGCATTTTGGCAGCTCACAGCCTCGCCGCTCTCCAGCACCACCACCCTGGACCCGACAGAGGACGCGAGCTGCTCAGAAGGTACCACTTTTAGTTTTTAAAGGGCCTGTGAACATCCACATCCAGAACCTAAACAATACATGTATTAATATGGTGCATAGTATCCTTTGTCAGATTAGGGGAATACTCGACAAGGAAGTGATCATGTAAACGGCTCAGTTTGGTTGCTGAACCACATGAAACTCAACCTTTTGCTCAGTGTTTTTCTGTCGTGCATCTGGAGGGTCAGAGTGAACCAGATGCTAAGTGTGCACCAATATAGTCACTCTATTTTCCTTTTATTTTGTAGCACTAATAAGATGTGAACTGATCCTTGAACGACCGAGGTCAACTCGGGTCACTGGGGAATTCAGGCTACCTCAAACCTCGCTTTACGCAAATAATTTTCTTTAAAGTCACGTTGACTTTGCTGGCGTGTTGGCAGCTGATTTCCGACTTAAATGTCCTGCTGAATCAATGCCACATGGGCATCCTACTGGAGTCCAGTATTGCCACCTGTTGAATGCAAGTTCTCACCTTTTAGCCTTAGGTTGGTACCCCAACCCCTTGAGTTCACTTTGGGTTGATGGAAGTTCCACTTCCTTTACCACTCAAGTGTTAACTTAGCTCTCACTGCATAGCGTGTTTGTATATGATGCTGATCAGTCCTTTTGAACTATTCTAGCAGCTAAAGATTCAGAGTACTACATCTAAATGATAGTTGCTTACATTCTGAGGTAGCTGCTGAAGTACTCACTAGCTAGGTATTTGCTTTCTCAAATGCTATTCATAGGTTCATGTACAAAATTGACTTGTGTTTTTAGTTGTAGGTTTTGGTAGTCGGCCCCTGAAAACCTAATGTTTCATTGAATTGAGAAGTTATTTATGTCTAACAGAGGACTCTTGTGTTTTTTCTGTCTCTAGGCTAAATATGGCTCAGTTGCAAAGCCAGTCAATTGTGCCGTGTATTCAGGAGTTGCAGAGGATTATGGGATGTGCTGATGTCTCCTCCATGGACACAAAATAACACGAGACGTACCCTCTGACCAGCTGACGACAGTCAAAAGTGTGCTTTGTAGTTGACCTAAATAATTTATATGTGGTACAGGGCCAAAAAACATTTTACGTGTTAGTGTTTGTTTGGAAAAACCACAACAGTATTTGTCCAAAGGGCAGGGTAGCAACTAAAAATGTGAAGGTTTGAAAAGGTAACGAAAACCACCGCCTACATGGTCGAAAATGCAACAAATCCTCAATTTTAATCACAATGTGTTTTTCTGTGGACTGGAAAGTATTGGAGTGCAACATTTGTAGCATAGCACACCTCAAAATGTATTTATTGTTGTTAATGTTATCTTCATATGTTGCCTTACAAAAAACACTTATTTTTAGAGGAACAGTCACATCCTGAGAAATGTTGCGATCAGTTGGTGCTGCCGGATGTATTTATGATGTTTGTATATTTTTAGAACTTTGTTTAGAATCACTTTTGCATTGACCATTGAAATGTTAAAAGTAAGAAATGGCCTTGTTGCTTTATCAGGATATGTGTGTGTATGTGTATGTTACCGTTGACAATACTTGAATACTGTGGCCTTTGCCATCTTTGACTATAGTTGTATGTATGTCGTGTTTATAGAGAACAGGCTGGCACTGATTGCACTGTTGCCATTTGTCCTGAAAACTTGAACATTTTGATAAAAGACTCCCAATTTCATTGAAGTTACTTTGTACTATTGAACAGCGTGCCCATCTGTGTTGTTTGTCTCACTTTGTCCTTGGTTTCTGTATTTAGTCTTCACTGTAAAGCGGCGCATTTTTCCATGTAACCCAACAAACTAGTCTGTTTGCAGCAGACATTTATATTCCTGCTGATGCATAGCTGTGATACTCGGCTACTTGCAGTAAGTTTGTGTTTCACGGTTGCTTTTTGATAAACTTACAGTGACTGTAAAGATCAAACCAGTTAACAGTCTGCTTTAGTCACAACTTCACAAAATGTGTAATTTGCTGATGTGTCCAGATGTCTGCTTCACATTTTGTATCTGATGTCTGTCGGTTCTTTCCAAGCATCACATAGTGAATTATTGTCTGCCTAAAATCATTTTTTTCATATAGTGCATTAGACCAAGAAGACCAGACGTGTGCGTCTCTTGTTTTCATCTTTCTCTTGTCGAGATGGGAATTGCAGCACCACTGGGTGTTTTCTCCCCCAACATCTGTGTGCTGTGGAGTTAGTAAAGCACCTTGATTGGAGGCTGCTGCTTCTTAAAGCTCTGCCATTGTTGTAGATAATGTGATTAATCCATCAATGGTTTAATCATTTGTTCGTTCTGGGCATCGTGTTCGAGCTCTGCTGAGTTACCATTTTGCACCACTAGGTGGAGCCCACGTTGCACTATGTTCCGCTCGTGACTTAACCCGTGGGAGTAATATATATGCCACTGTAGAAACAGCTGTTGCCATGGCACTCTGTAGAGTGAGTATTAAATAATATTTAGGGTTGGAGGTAATGAATGGGACGCTGATGGGGTGAGAAGCTGTGGGCTCGCATGCAGACTTCCTGCTGCAGTTTCTGTCTGAAATAAAGAGTTGGCTGGAGTATTTGATTTTATTCTTTGTTTAGGAAAGCTTATGCTGCACCGTTTAGTTTTCAGTTTTACTTTTAAATAATCAGGATTAATATTGTTTATCGTATCGATTGGTTTTCTAGTTTCATCTATTTTATCAGGGTTTAACTCTTCCCTTAGTTTGTAGAGCTGTCTTTGTAAACTTTGTTTATAGAGTTGCTATATAAATAAAGTATGTGTCTCCGGGGTATTGCAGAGTGGTGCATAGTAATATGTTAATGTGGCCCACCCACTCACAGAGATATAGTGTTAATTTATAATCTGTAAATTGGTTTGGCTTTGCCCACATGTCAGTTTTTCTTGAGATGGACAGAAAAGTTCTTGCTCATTTTCGTTGCCTCTAATTACAGAAATAATAATAATAATGAAATGGCAAATGAAACCACAGTGTCAGTCCAAGCCATCACAATAAATGAGCTTTCATAGCTTGCTTTTAGAGGCAGAAAGAAATGATTTCTGTGATGTCAAAATGACCACTGCAAATTGAACCTTCCTGTCTTTACCTTAACTGTCGTAGAGCTAAAAGCTATTTCACATACGCTAAAGGCATGCCCGGGATCTCACCTGAGTTTAGTCCCGTGCTCTTTAGAGGCCACCAGGAAGCCCTTACTCAAGCTCACTGATCTTTAATTAAGGGGCTCCAAGTAGCGTAGAAGTTAAAATGATATTATTATGACATGGCTGCAAAGAAAAGAAGATAAAAACAACCAATGCATTCCTGCTCCCCTGTGCCTCGGATGTGTTTTTGAGGTTGCCTTCACTACAGCACCGAGATCAGAGAGCTGCCAGCTACAAAGACGGGCCTCCCTGTTTGCCTGCCTCTCTATCGCCGTGGCCCTTTCACAGCGCAGTAAATTCAGTCTTTTGCCTCCAGTGCTCCGTTGTGCACATCCAAAAATTGGCAATCGTTTATGCTGCCGATACATGCGGTCACTGGAGGTTAGCCCTGGAAACAACGGGCAAATATGTCACCATTTTAGTTGCTGATGATGCATTCTTGCATTAATGTTGTAATAATAAACAGGCTTTCATTGTCACGCCTAACCTCACCAACCTTTCACTATCGCTGTGCCAGATCCGGGAACAGCTTCTTTTTGAAAATGCCGATATATGTAACAATTTCGGAGGGCATGGCCACTGACCAATGATGTCGTCCTTCCCTCTCGGGGTGTCATGGAGGACAATGACAACATGTTTTGTCATTTAATTTGGAGGACTTTGTTGTCCACCAGTGGCTCCCTCATCTCAATTAGCTTGTAAATATGACAGTCGCATGGTTTCTCCTGACTTCACAAGTTGACGGTACTGCCTGAATGTACTATTCAAGAATTGACCTGCATGCAGTGGATTAGAGGATACTGAGGGACCCTGAAGAAAACATCTGGTTTAGAGGAGCCTTTGTCGACCCATTACTTTTACAGTGTGCAGTCATAGATTGTGGAATGTGATAGAGGCAGCACCTGAACTGAAACACAGCAAGTGGGTTTGCGTGCCTTCTTAAAGGGTTGTGATAAATTTCAGAAAATAGATGAGGCAGGGTGAAGGTAATTTCATCCCAAAATAGCTCCCGCGATGGATTGTGTTCCTGTGGAATGACTATTCCCTCTCGGTAGAACGTGAGCTTTACGTTGGTGGTTTTGAGTTCATCTTCAGCCATCCAGTAAGGGGCTGATTTACTCCTCAGGGTGCCAGGTGAGTGTAATTAACGGTAATTAACTAGCTGTGAGGATGGAAAGAAGCGCTGTTGAGTCCCACAGTTACAGAAAGCGACTGAGAGTGGGTGAACATAGTGGCTGAGTGTTTGTACATGACTTGAATCGTCTCGCGTAGCTTAACTCCTCTCGTAGACATCTGTACTGACATTCAAACATCTGTCGCTGCAGCCCGGGCAATCGGAGCTGAAGCAGAGTGACGGAGAGCATTCTGATACCATGCAGCCGGAATTGCAATGATAAATCCAAAGAGCCGTGCAGCTGCCGAGGACACTGATAAGAACAGCGAGGACAAAACTTGCTGCCACGGTGCTGGAGATGACCTTTACAGTCCTATTTTCGTAAAGTTTAATTGTGTCTTACAATAGTGGGCTCCTTACACATAGCAACCAGGGCTTTGGTTCAAATTAGCAGAGCTGTGGACCGGTGACGTCTGTTGTTTCATTCCTCAAAAGGATCCCTTGGATATACTGCATATACTATACGTGTTCCCATCTGTGACCAAATACCCCCGACACAGTTATCTCTCTGGAGAAAAATGACACTGATTTATTACAATTAGATTGATTTTGGCTTTTGGATTGGAGAATATTCATAGCCCGTGTTTAAAGCTGCAGGGCTATAGAACACACAAGGGATGGTTGTGTGTTGGAACTTAATTAAAACGGTGTGTGCATTTGTTTGTGCTTATTGTGTCCTGTGTCTAAACTAGTTGATGTACCTTTTTTCACGTCAGCCAGTTTGACAGGTGTAGTTCAAACAGTCATGGCTGCATTCCATTTCGGTGGGGATGTTTCAGGGCCCCGGTGTTGTGCATGCTGGCTCATTGGCTCTGCCATTCCAGTGTGAACACATGTTAGAGATGCTTGTAGGTGGATGGTGTTATCTTCAGACAAAGCCAGGCTAGCTGTTTCCCCTGTTTCCAGTGTTTGTGCTAAGCTAACCAGCTGCTAGTTCCAGCTTCATATTGAATATTGAACACACACGCAAGAGAGGTATCAATCTTTTCATCTACTCGCGGCAAGGAAGCAAATGAGTGTTGGTCCCCCAAAAATGTAAAGTGAAGTATCAACAATATCTTGAATTCCTACTTCATATTAAAATAATCGCTTTCAGATTTCTCCCTCTGGGATTGCAGTATGCGGTTCACGTTTGAAAACTCACATGCAAATATAATCAGAGGCCTCTCTGTCAACTGCACTTCAAAGCTGCACGGCGGGACACTCAAACCACTCATTTCTTTTTTATTTCTTAGCCATTATGCCAATTTCTCTTTGAGATGTTTGAATCTTTGGTGTCAAACGTTATTTTAGCAAGGCTAAAACATTCCATTTCTACTCTTAACAGCGGATATTTTCTGCGGGTGAGCCCGGTAATTCCGGTTGAGAGCAGTTGATTTATTTTTTTTCAGTTACAGAAGAGCGAAGCAATTTTTCCGATGGTAAAAGGTCAAGAGAACTCGGTGAGCTGTTCATATCCTGAAAAGGAGTCCAGTTGGAATCAAAATACACAGGATGTGTAGTTTTGACAGCGACATCCGTCCGTGTTTTGAACAGTCTTTCTGCACAGTGGAGAGATGCAGACAAGATGGTAGCGACAGAGATTAAGGAATTACATGTCACAAAGGTCACAAGTCTGCACTTTAATCCACAGAAAAATCTTCCGCCTCTCCTGAATACGAATTAAGTCGAGGAATTCCATTTGTTTTTTAGCCCAAATCTATTTAAGGTGGGTGAACTTTACATGTTCATGAGGAGGTTTAACTTTTAAAATGGCTGCCTTCTGAGATGGATTGAGCAAAAGTAATCAAATTCCTCGAAGAAAGTTACAATATTCTCTCTATATACATCAATATATTATCTCAACTCTTTTTCATTGTGCTTTAAACTCTGATTTAATAAATGGAGAATAGTTTTTGATTGAACTCTACCTAATGTTCAACCCAGCCTAAGCATATAAAGCGTGTTTGACCACTGACGGAAGAGAGAGCATCGTTCAGTGGGATGTGTTTCTGAGGGGATAAATGACCACCTAATGGCACTGTCGAAACTAATTATATCAAGCTGTTTTAGATGACTCTAAAGTGCTGGGCTCCCACATCTAGTCTCTCAACTGCAGATGAAATGCAGGTTGATTCTGCGTGCCCCCCCCAGGTCATTGGAAGCAGGTGCTCATGAATATAGAGGATGTTAAATATGCGTGAAGTTATTAATTACAAGTCTGGTGTATTTACAAGGTGCTCCCGCATTCTGGCTTTGCTAGTCGGGCACGTCTGTCAATACGTCTCTTCTTCTCCTGCTTGTCTGCGCCGATCGCTTTCTTCCTCCCTCACTCACCCCTCACCCAAAAAGTGGCCAAAAAGTCATTAATGAATTAAAGGATTGTTAGTTTACTGTTGACCTTTATCCGCAACCAGTCTCTGCCCGTCCTCCGCCAACTAATCCTCTCCATTCAAATGCATCATCTTTGTTTTTACACAAGTAAATAAATCCTGTTGTAGACACAATGCCGGCCACAAGTGTTTATATTGAACTGAGTCGATGCCAGTGTTCAGTGCCGCTGTAGTGCAGCATAAGGTGGGTGCACAGATCACCGTCACCATGTGGCTTCAGTCTTTAGCTCACATCAATCATACTTTAGCTGCAGCTGTAATATTAGCATGGCATATCGTTGTAGTGGCAGTACACTGAAGGCAAACCGTTTCCTATAAATATAACTTGTCGGAGGCACAGGTATCCACGGAGGTGTTGCAAAAGTAACATTGTCATCAGACCGGAGATTACATACCTCTGTTCAAGAGTATTGCTCGGAAGATTTGCACATCTCGTACCTGTGCATATATGGTTGAATGCTCTTATAAAGTTAATCGCTTTGGATGAAATGCCAAGTGCAGTAAGATATAGAAACCAAACATGTCGGAAAGCAGGATGATATGTTGATGTTGTTATTTGTGCCTTTTTTTCGGCTTGAGAGCAGACTTTGATTTCATGAATCATTTGGTGTGTGTCTGTGTAAAGAGGAGGGAGGACAGCGTGGTTTTGAGTGCTAGAAATCCCAGCAGCTGGTGGCTTGCATTCATCAACACACCGTCACATCCTAATGCCTTGGCATTAGGTTTCTGAAGGCAAGTTTAAAATCCTGCAATCAGGTTAATTGCTGTATTTGTTACTCATTCAGAGGGAGAATGACATCCACATTTCTGGAAATGAGGTGGAGCCCGGCTGGAGGTGACTGTGTGCATAACTTTATAACTGGTCTAATTAACATTGGCACAGTAGAACTGCTCAGAATTGGCCTTAATGTCAGAAATCACTTGACTTTGTACTGCAGTGGTGAAGTTGCTCGGCGCTCCCATTGACTTCTATGCTTCAGAGGAAATTACTACATGTCACATTTAAAATTCAGCCACAGTGGTTGCTGCCTAATTGCCCCTTTTAAAGTCAAGTTTAGTGTTCTGAGAAAAGCTTTGTCTCAAAGTTCTATTCATACAAACAGTGGGCATGAATGAGGAACAATATTCGAGAACACATCAAAACTCCTGCTGACATCTCCCACTGAAATGCAGCGTATTACCCAAAACATTGCTCTAATAGTTGGAGCTAGACAGGCGAGCGCCTTCACTGTGTCACGTACGTGTGTGAGAGCGAGAGAAAGGCAACAGATATGGACAGCATAATGGCATACGGTGGGGTCTCAAAATGACAGGCGAGCTGCTGACCAGGCCCCCGAGGGGTCCCCGTCCCGGGGTCATGTGTCATTAGCACCTTCTGATTTGGTGGCAGCCTCCGAAACAGCGGTGCTGTTTTCATGGCTGAGTGGAAAGCCTTCGCGGCCGGCGCCTGTCCTCACTTTGCCTCTTTCCAAGGGAATAAGCTCCATCCAGGCAGCATCAGGCAGGCAGAAGATTCCTCCCACTCACTCGGCTGCACAGCCAGATGCTTCTGACGATACGCTCACCTTATCTTGACAAAGTCGACGTTGTCATGAGTGTCAGAAAACCTAAATTTGCAGTGTTAATTTAACTAATTTAATCGGGTTTTAGCACCGCTATATCAGCTGTGCGAATGAACTAAAGGCTTTCTAGTCAATTCTTGAAAATGCTGACTCTGTATATGCACATTACAGACTCTAGACTCCTCAAACATCACAGATTGGGATGCAGCGTTTTGCTGTCCGTCTTTGTCAGTCACAGCCACGGCCCTGTTTAAATTTAGATCAAGAGTCACACTTATAGGCGTGGAAGATCTGGAGTAGAGCTAAATTACTGCCACAGAACCTGAACACAGAAGTGCTGATGGGGCTGGAAGTGAAACACAAAAGTTAGAAAGCTGTCAAGCTCTAAAATAACACAGCGAGCCGGCTGAAAAGATGATTACGGGCAATTATGCAGCGGCAAATGCCCTCCAAGGGGAGTCCTTCCGCATTTCAGAGGTGAGCTGGAATGGACACACAAATAGTGCAGGTTAGCATCTGCTGTGTTTGTGCATGGCAGCTGTCATATCCCACACATAACTACAATTACCTGTAAGTGGGTCTGTGTGATGAAAGCAATAGATGATAGAGGAGTAAGAGCTAACTCACTCCTGCACCATTGGATCATTTATTCAGGCTCTCAGCTCCAGTGTTCAGATATTGTGAACATGTCCATTCATAGTTGAGAGAATCCAATAACATCATTTATAATATTATAAAACTTAGAGGATCATTCTGCATAATGGTGTTACAGAATCATAATCGGACAACTTTTCGCTGAGTATATGTGTGCAAGGAGTTTGTTTTGGAGTCGGCAGAATAAAGGAATAAAAGAATCACGTAAAAATAAGATTAATTAATTTAAGATGAGAGTTAAAAATGTAATAGAAACAGTTATAAATGAAATGTTAAATGCACAGTTTTTTCACAAGAATTATAAACTTGTATGGGAGGCACGTGTATGATATTCTGATCAAGGCGTACCTGGAAGAACAGTCTGAATTTGATCTTAATTAAAACTGAACAAAGAAACCTTTTTATCACAAGTTATAAAAACAGTATATGGATGGCAATACTTCATTCGGGATATAATATTGACCCCACCTGTCTTGCTGTTACAGATATCTTTTGGTGGAGTGTAGTAAAATGATCTCTTTTATCTGCGTCTCTTCTTCTGAACCTTTTTTCAACTCACTTGGAGAATTCATGTCAAACGTTACTTCAGATCGGCCACACAAACTGGCCATTTGTCACCCAAAAAAAGCATCAACATCCACTGCTTTTCCTCTCCCCCGACTGCACCTTTTATCTTTTCAACCGGATTGTGTGTAGCAGCCCTCCCTACACGCCAGTCTTCCTTCCCAGACAGGAAGTCATTACAGGGGCTCTCACCCCATCACAGATGGCCATTTAACACATCGCTGGCAACTGCAAAATGAACCAGGAGTAGCAGCCGCTTGACTAGACCCGGCCGACTTTGCACAAATGTTTATCTCTCACTCACCTGCTGTGCTGGGGTGGGAGGTGCACTTCAACCTTGGCTTAAATTGTTGCTTTATTTATTTATTTCCATTTGTTTTGTCACAGGGAGCCCACACTTCAGTTTGGATTTGTCTTTTTGCGAGCTTGTGCAGTTGCATCGGGATGTTTTTACATAATAAATAAATAAACGTGGGCCGATGGGAGTATGTTGACTACATGTGATTTAATATTCATCAATCTATGTACACAGCAAGACTATAGTTTTAGATTAATCTGTGCATTGTTGGCTGCGATACAGTTGGTCATGTAGTTTAATCAAAGTCATATTGTTGCTATCAGCACTCATAATTATTGTTCCACCATATACGCAGAGTAAAAGTGTTTACCATTTCTACCAGTAGAAATAGTAGCATTATAAGTGTATTAAAACCATAGATTTTGTTACACTTACCTGTGTCTTTGTTAATTATCTAGGTTATCGATACAGATTTATTGAATGCAGTTTATTTCATTTGATGTTGATGGTTAATTTGCAACCTAGTTAGATACATATTTACTTATTTTTATGTCATGGAAGAGTGAGCATGTGTAGTTTATGAAGCAATAAATAATGACTATAAAACAGATATAGTAATAGATAAAACAGACTATCAAAACGTACACAGACCCTTTTATTCCCTCCCTACCAAGCCGAACAAACACCATTTAGCATGCTTTCGAAAGAAACCCATGTTGCTTGGATGAGGACTTCTCCTTTGTTTATTTTCTGATTGGTATCGTTTTTTTCTTTTACTCCAAGGAGCTGGTGCACGGCAGGCATTTTTCCTCAAATCTCCTTTTGCTGCCCTATCGAAATTTGTAACAGCCATATTTGCTCTGTCGAGCTGCCTTAGCCTTCGGTGCGTTTGGAGTTCCATTGGTGATAAAACAGATAAAGCCGACTTGACAAGTTAAAAATGAGAAAGCAATTGTGGCTGACACCCGGGAGACAGCCGTCCACTCTGCCTCTTCCTTCCTCTCCCTTGCTGTGTTCTGTTTGCTCTTGTTCTCTGGAAATGCCTTGCTTGTTATTTACTGTCTACACCGAGTAAAATATTAACGAAGGTACCTCTTGAGGATGTTTGCAAGTGCAGAGAGATACGACTGCAGCCAGGCTATTATCGGGGACAGCCTAAGCAATGAGGAGTGTATACACAGGGCCTCTTCATTAGCCCCCTCCTGTTATTCCAGCACTTGGGATTTAATACAGTATATTCATGTTGACATATGTATCGAGTGTTAGGATGTAAACACATGTCGGAGCAGTCTAATGTCTGTTTCCGTGCGTCTGTTAAACTTTGAGTGCCTGAGGGAATGGCAGTACGTATGGACCAAGCACCTCACCTGTGAAAAAAAAAAGTCAAGGAGAGGGGAGAGAGGGGGTTGATGGAGCAGCGCCGGCAAGGCCGGGCACCTAAATCACGGCTTGGAATGGACCCTTGGCGTGGCGATTGGCTGTCACAGCCACAGATGGAGGACGGCGCCCAGAGGAAAAGGATAAACTGTCTGATAAGCGCACCGTGAGGTACAGGGCTTCTGCTGGCAGACAGGCTCTTGAGAGTGTGTGTGTGTGTGTGTGGGGGTGTGTGTGTGTGTGTGGGGGTGTGTGTGTGTGTGGGGGGGGGGGGGGGGGGGAGAGGAAGAGGGGAGTAGGAAAGGAAAACGAGTCAAGGGGGAACAGGCAACAGATGAATCTCCATCTGTGTTCAGAGGCAAGCAGGGCTAGCAGAGAGAAAACAAGCCAAACAAACACTGAGGTGCGGCTTTGCTCTCACACCTCCCGTGGGCTCACCTTCTCCGTACGGACACTCGAGTGCATTTTGATATTTCCCCTCGCCACAGAGGACGGGACAACATGCTCTGCTGTAATAATGAGCCGGGATGAGTGGCATCAATCAGCTCCTTCAGAAACGGAGAGCAATGCAGCAGCTGTAGTAGCACAGTAGCAACAGCATAGAGCGTATTTAATCCAGTATGAATAGATGAACGAGCAAAGTGCAATGAAAAAATCCTATAAAATGAATGAATATAACTTGTGTCATATTAGTGAAGAGTGGCGGGAATGTGGCCGTTTGAAAATGGGAGTTTATATATATATATATATATGTTTTCCTCACATTGGTGAAATCCCCTGACATCAGTCCAGGCTACAGTACGTGTGTGCGTGCATGTGTGCAGTTCAAGTTGAAAGACAGGCGGTAACGTGTCATTAAAGAAACGCCGTAATGTCTCGTCAGTAACACAAAGGGATCTGTGAATGGATCCAAATACAAATACCTCCCAGATTGGCCGAGTGTTATCTGTTATTCCCACAGCCTGTTTTGGGTTAAGTGGCTTTTCCGCCTAAGTCCGAGCTGTGTGGAGTTGGCTCTTGAAAGATGGTGCTCATGTAGGTGTCCGAGGTGCAGAGCCATCTATTGTTGCTGCATGGGATGAAGTGACCTTAAAGGGTTATTGCCTCCCCGACGATGAGCAAGAAAGAGACAAAATGAAAAAAGAAATAGCAGAAGCTGTTACCTACACTCAATATTTGACTCAATAGTCGTAACCTTTTTGTGCTCAGTGTTTACCAAACATTTATTGGAGACGCTTCATATAGAACTAAACAGTGGTAATAAAGAAAAGGCATTTTTTAATAATATACTGTATATTGGAACAATTATTTTACGGCGTGCAGTGCACAAAATAACACAGAAGAAGTGTGGACTTGAAGAGAGACATAACTGAAATGTGCTGCAACTGATTTTTTAATCTTGCTTTATTTTCTTGTTTCTTGGAATACTCTTTATGTATTTTTACTACTCTCAATATAGCTGAGCATGACGCACGTGCTTCATCAAATCTCATCTTCATTCCACCCAAACGTACTGAAGAGTCTGTTGAGACAAAAGTTTGCCCTCAATTAATCTTGTCATCAAGCCTGACAGACTGCCGGCTAGCACATTTAACAACCTCCACCTTTTATCCAGACAACATTGCATGCTGGGAACATTTCCTGTGGGCGTGTAATTATGTTGACCCTGCATTTTTTTCCTTCTATTTGGGCATTCACTGAGTTACTTGTTTACGACTTAAGAGAGTAACTGCTTAATATTCAGGGCAAGTAGCATCCTCCATAGTGGTGACACAGGACTTTTGCAAATATTCACATTGCAATATGGTCGGAAAAACATCATCAAACAGGGATGTTAGAGGAGCATCACAGGCAGGAACTAACATTCAACAGCCAAGATCTGAGACCTTATTCTTTTAAGATGAAGGCCTAACCCAGAAAACAAACTCAGTTATTTAAAAAAGAGTTCCTAATACCAACACAGCAGCAAGTTAAAGAGTTACCTGCTCCTCAGTAGCAGGTGGGAAGAGGCCAGAGATGAGTTTTCTCAATATGGGGTCCGAGGAATCACGCTCAAGTTCCAAGAGTCATTTACATTCATGATAGAGCTATCTAGTTTGGTTTATTTGACTGTGATTGTGAGGAATCCCAAGTACAGGGAGCATTTACACAACTAATCAAACAGGTTTTGGCAGAGATTGAATGCTATTGCTGCGTTCACGTCATATTGTATATATAAATACATTCTCGTCAATCTTTTACTTGTAATTCCTATAATATCTCCCAAAATAGCCAATTAATGTCAAATGTCCAATCGGCTGGTGTGACTGCTGGGCTTGCAGTGGGGTAACCATATTGAAATAATGCCCCCCACGTCAAAATAATGGGAGAGTTTTCCGTTCTTCATATTATGCTGACATGGTGAGAATGCAGCGTGTACCACAGCTGTCGGCAGTCAGGGCGATAATGGTGAAGTCAGCCGAGTAAGACAGTGAGAGGAGGAAGAGGAGGAGAGAGGAAGTGAAAAGGAAGCAGCTCTTGCTTCTGCTAACTTCGGTGCTACATGATTAGAGTAGTGACGCTACCTCTAAATCCAGACTTCCATTAGACGCTAATACAATCAACGCATTTCAAAGCTCAAAAAGTCCTGTAAAATGAAAAAAAGGGAAAGGGATCAACGTAGTGCGACGGGTTGTAATTGGGGGATTTATAAATCGTTGCACATCACGGCTTTGATTAGATATAACCACGACTAACAGGCAGAAGACCAGACTCTTTACTAAGGACTGTACACTTCTATAGGAACCTAAAAACATTCAGGAGTTCACCTGACAGCTAAATATAGATGACCAATAATGGGGCCCTGCAGCTGGCTCTACAGCAGCTCAGTCTGAAATGCGTACTGGGAAACACGTGGAACCACTGCCTAATCCACGGCTCAAACAATGGTGACAGGAACAAATACATGTGAAAAGACACTCCCAATCAGACCTACTTCCTGTGCTAAATGTCGTCCTCACAGGGGGTTCTTTGTAAGCAAAACGACATTGTCAGTACTCCGCAAGACTTTTTGCTGAGTCACATGCTGACTCTAAAAAAATACTCATTTATTTTGCAACTGAAACAATTTTATCATCAGTCTAGCCAAAAGGAATTTAGTTCCAAAGGCATGTTTCACTAAAACTGAATTAGCCCTCAATGCCCATGGGCTCAAACGACACGTTTAAGCACGAATCCGCACGGTTGAATCCCTATTGTTCTGTCTCAATAGCAGCTAAATGAAGCTTAGCCCCGAGTTCAATCAGGGAGATTGCCTCATTCACAAATCTGTGCCCTCTACTCTGTCATTCAGCACTCATTCCTAATCAGTTCCAGCTACTTCGAGCTAAATTTTCTTCCCATGAACCACAGTCGCACAGCCAGAGATTAGGGTCTGAGACAGAGCTTGATTCCGAGGTGAGGGATCATGCTTTGTATTAGAAGTTTAATGTATCAGTGGCAGGCTGAATCAGTAATGTTAGCCTCTTCTCTGGATAATTGTGTTGCTGGCCACTGGTGAAGACAACTTGAGGGTGAACAATATCGTCCAGGACCATTTAGCGACCTAGCTAACCTAGCAAAGTACCTCGGCATGATGAAAAGTTTCCACCTGCAAACAAAGGTCTGTAAGACACATCAGTTAGTAATCTGTTGTAGGCACTTACAGACTTTTTTTTGTGATACACTAATGCTACATCCACGCTTTGATGCTGGAGAACATGTTTAAAACAAAAGAATAGCCAGCAGTCATTCCCAAATCTCAATCCACACCTGATTCTATGAGCATGAATAATAAGAAAAAAAAGAACAGTGCTTGCAGTTCCTTCGGGTTGCAGTCTTTCATTTTCACAAAACACCAGCAAGGCATCCATTCCGAGCTTTATGCTCATGGGATGAAGGGTTTTCTCCTCCTTTTTTATGCCAGCTGTAGATATTGATAGCAGACAGTTAGAGGCCGCTCACAGTGCCACAGTCTGGACACTTATTCCAGCGTCCCTTGGCTATATTGTACGTTAAAAGATAGGATGTGCAATATTCTCGGACCAAGAAATGAATCCGCAGAGGTTTCTTTGTGGCTTGTCCAGATAATCCTTTTGGTCAAAGAAAAAGAAACCCTTCTGCTTTCGCTCGAGGCGTCGGGGGGGGGGGGGGGATTCTCGGAAGAGGCAGTTTTCATTTCAATTGCGCTCTACACAATTGGTGTACCATGCTCCGATCCAGTTTAGAGATATGGAGTGAATGACTGAGTAGCTCGAGTAGGAAGCACTTCAGGTAAATCGGCAGAAAATCGATTCAAGGATAAACTTTAGTTTTTAGATTCATTGGATTGATATGCTCAGCAATGTCGAGACGAAGGAGGGGAGAAGGGAAGGAAAGGATGTTATTTCAAGCGTCCCTGCTGCAATTTACTGTCCAGGGATGAGTAAATATCTATTTTTCATTATTTAGGTTCCCTCGGGCTGTCAGCATCCAAGCCACTAAGATTTAAACAAAAAAAATATTGTCTGATGTGGTCTGAATGCTGAATAAAACGGAGGCCTTTTCCTTATCAGAGATTTGTTCATGCTGGGGATAGTCTGTGTGTGTGTGTTTATGCTTATGGATATGCATACAGGCGCGCTTGTGTGTGACAAGGCACCAAGTTGCTCTCATTCCTAGAAGCCCCCCAGGCGCTGGGGAGCATCTGCAGCCCTCTCTTTTCCATATGCCCCGTGCCTCTCAGTCTCGCGCAATCATTAATTCAGGGTGATTATGAATTAACAAGCCGCCATCACTCTTCTCCCTGTCAGATCAGCCAGATTTTTCATCCCTTTTTATGATTTCGGCATTAGAAGAGGGCTTATGATTGCATGGGCAAAGCGGTCTCAGGTGGACAGTTTGGCTCGATGATGCTGTGGATACAGTTGCTATAGAGATCCAGGATTTCTTTTCAATTAGAAAAACGTGTTACTTTGATTCTCCCTTTGGAAATTCTCCGCCTGGGTATAGAAGTCGAGGCGGAGTTCAATGCTGTGTGTCATGTAATGATGACAACAAAGTCACCCTAACTTTAGGATGTTCAGGGCACCAAATGTCATGCAGAGAATGTAGTTTTAGTGTAACCGAGTGGGCCAGACGAGCCCAATATTGCTGCTTTGAATTGGTAGAGCTGTAGGTGGTGAACAAATGAATGGAAATGCCAACAGTTTATTTCCCTGACGTATAGTGTGATGTATACACTCCCAAAGTTTGTGAAGCTGTGATGGAAATCCTCCCCAGGTGGCAAAGAGAACAGACCTCCCTTGAGCGCGGGGGGTCTGTTGCTCAGAGACACACAAGAACCGGACAGATGCTCGCCAACATGGGGGCCTGAGCACAGCATCCTCCAGTTGAAGGGCGGTCTCTTTAATCACCATGACACCCTGCTGCTCTGTTGTTTTGGCAAAACAACGGTGAAGCAAACAGACAGAGCAAACTTGATTAGATATGTTCTGTTGGGAGTGAGATTTACAAGCTTCAAGCTGCTTTTTTTGTGTGGGGATGTCTGACTCCGACGATCGATCACAGGACACAATAGGGATTTTAAGTTTTTTGAATAATCACAGGATCTAATGAATTTACCAACCAAAATAAGTGTATTCATATTTTTAGATTCAACACCTACATGCATTCCTGTTTTTCCAATAACAGCATTTTATTATTTTTTTCTGCTTGTTTGTTTACTGATTGTGCAAAAGTTACAGCAATGTAAATAAGTAATAGTACAGTCTACAGTTCAGCCTACCATACAATCTTGTTGTTGACCTACCGTTTTTTGTTGCGTTGTCGCCATCTGCTGGACTTGACCAGTAGAGCTATATCCGGCTACTATTGTGCTCATGGCTTTGTATGTCCTACGAGGCTACAGTAATGCGGTTGTGTACAGTCGGAGCTCAAACCTTGTCCCCGTATTCTCAAACCAAATATGATAGTATTTAAATGCTTAATTCAACTGACCTGTAGGTGAATTTACATTTTAATAAACTTTGATTCACTTCTCGACTCTGAATCAAGCGTTATAGCTGGTGGGGCGCGCGCTATGGACGCTGCACCCGCTTTTGGCCAGCTGCAATGTCATTACACTAATTAGTGTTGACAGAAGGTGGCTTCTGCAAAGTTTTGCAATATAATATGAGAAACACGAGCGTTTGGCGGATTCTTTCACCAGAAAACTGGCAAAGAGCTTTTGCCAAGACTCGGAGGAAAATATATATATTTGTTTGCGACGCAAATTTCAACACAACTGGATAGAAAACAAACCGGAATGGCAACAGTGCATATAGGCGATGACGGGACGGGACGGCTCTGATTGGTATTCACGAAGCTCCTCAACAGGTGAGTTTTTACAAAATTAAATGGCAGCTATAACATTTGTAACTGTTATATTGTAGCCTATTGTTGCAGCTGGCTAACTGTTGGTGCGCACTTCATGTTTCACAGCTAAACTCAGCTTGTCCATTTGTCATTAACCGGCTCCTCGCTCCCACGAGTAGCAGCCTATGCTAGGCTACATACAGGAGTTTGTTTTACCAGGTGTGGTAATTATGCGTCAGAACAGACGCGCGCTCCGTTTGCGTTCTTCTTGTACTGGACTTGGAGGAAGTTTGAATCTCTAGGACCATTACATCATCGTGACGTCATTCGAATTTTGAATTGGTGCCAATTCAAGTTCATGGCAAGTTCCACTGTAGCCAATCATATGTGTTTATATGATGCATTCTCTCTCAATCGACCGGTTGACTGCAATCTTTGTCCTTAATTATTTTAAACTTTCCGCCCAAGCAAAAGAATGACAGACAAGGGACTGGTAACAAGTAAAGCAGCCCTGTATTGGAAGTTATTATTGGACCAAGTATTTGTTGTTTTAGCATTGTTATATTCGAGATGAGAATAGAATAAATATTTGAAGTGTTATCTTCCCTCTGGGGGGATTTTATAATCTCAACAGAATGTTCTTGACCTTTCAAGTAGTGCATGTCGGGTCTGAGGCGCCTTGCTTGCTCAGTTCCTTTCCCGATGAAAATGCCTCTTGGTTAGGGAGATAGATATTTGAAAACTCATGTGAGGAATAGATTCATTGTTTTCAAAAAGTTTGTAGCGATAGACCTGCTTGCCCTCTGCAACACATCTGGCCACATCTGCAGGATTTTCTTCAGCACACGTCCAGCCCCTGCAATCCACTGCATCGAGCCTGCACCGTTAAAGGTTTTTTTTTCGGAAGGGGGTCTAAGGACGGAGGGTGCCATACATGTACAGATTTTAAAGCCCCTTGATGCAAATTTGTAATATGGGGCTATATAAATACAAATTATTCAACTTGCCCGTCTGCTGTCAATCTGTAACCTGAGCCATGCACCATTCACATTTCACAGAACGATTTATGTTTGAGAAAGATTCCAATAAATGGTGTTTGAGTGTGGCAGTTTGGTGCTTTTGTGGACAAACAGTAGATTGTCCCGCACATTACAATCTGCACACACACACACACACACACACACACACACACACACACACACACACACACACAGCAAAGAGGAAAGGGGAGAAAATAAAAAAAATCTGTGAACCAACATCTGCTGTTGGTCTGATGGGACAGAGCCAGCCCGCCCTGTGCAGACCTCTATTACCAGGTGTGGATGATGCCAGAAGGCTCTGTGAAATGAAGTCATGTTCATGTGTATGCTGATGGTTATACTTTTTGGTTAATAATTTCCCACAGACCTCAAAGACACCTCAGCTTTCCAGTGTGCATCATGTGAGACTTCCAACGTTGGACATGAGTTAAGGGACTTTCCGTATGGAAGGTAAATATCTTTGGAGTTTTTGACTTTGCTGTTGAAATCATAGAAGACAAATACATTGTCATCAGGCAGATTATACTGTTCTTGTCCATCACAGGGAAAGGAAATGATGTTGCAAGCAAGGAAGCAGAAGTCCCTCTCTCTGATATTTCAACACCTGACCAGAGAAGGCTACATGCAACGGTAAGTCACAAACTAGCTTGATGCTCCCATGGGGCTATATCAAAGTTGGACTGATCTGTAGAGAGAACCTAATTAAATAGATACAGTGGAGTAGGAGTGATCCGTCTCCTGAAGGGCTCAGAATATATACCCAAATGAAAAGCTTATTCAATTGTTTGTGTCGCTGTGGCAGCTCAAGAGTACTCAAGTGCATTTTGAGGTGGCATTTTTTAAACAATAGCCAACTTAAAGGATGAGCTACAGGAGTCTGACTCACTGGACAAACTACAGCGGTCTAGTGCTGTAATGAGCTGCAGGGGTTTGACTTGCTGAGCTAGCAGTAGTTGTCTGACTCAAATGACATACCACAGGGATCTGGCAGCGATGGCCTCTGAACGCATCGTCGTCTTCCACCAATTCTTCCCACTCGTCGGGGTAAAAATCTCCTTTCACAGCATCTGCCTCAAACATCCCTTAGCCACTCTTCCACTGGCCCAGTGTCCTGTCATATTGTTATTATGAAAACACTGCTGCTCTGCGCTCCCAAAAAAATTATTATATGAAAAAAGCCTGATGAAGGCGATGTTTCTCAGTCCCCTGCTTCTCTCTCAGACAGACACGCAAGACACGGTGCCCTAACTCCGATTTCTCCCCTATATATTGAAGTTTACTTTAATAAGCCAGTGCCAATGAAGTGTGGGGCACACATCCAATCTCAATCACAATAGAAAGGTTCTGAGAAGCATGAACAAGGACAGAGGAGGGAGGGAGAGACAGCAACACCAAGGCCACTCAAGGTTATGTAAAATCTTCCACACCATCCAATTTAAAATGTGCCCACACATTCTTTTTTTTTGTCTCTGCACAATCACGTTCTGCATAAAAGTAAACCAGGAAAGTGTGTGCCAAAAAGTGTGTGACCTGGCCTTAAAGGAGCAGTGTGCCAGAATTTTAGTTCAACACATCAATAGAATGTAAAAAGGGTTACAGTGTTGACGTTGAGTCAAAGACGTCTACGTATTGTGTCGCAGAGATATTTACTGAAATGCGCAAATTAACCAGCTAGTCCCGACCCATCCTGTTTTTTTTTTGGTATTGTCATAGTCTTGGTCCGACAACTTACCAAAAGACCTTTTAAAATGGCGGATTCTGTTGCACTCTGACTGTTAATGTGTTGAATAGATTTGTTTTAATCACTTTCTGGCTTCAACCTTTGGCCCTGTCTGTGTGTGCATTAGTCAAGCGTGTTACCTTTTAATCTGAGCAACATGAAGCTCTTAGTGAGGACATCTTTAGCACCATCCGTAGTGGGAGGATAGGTCCCAGGTCAGAAAGTAACCCCTTAACGAAAGGTTTTTCTGTTGCGTTTTGCTAACCTTTTCATTTGAAATGCCCGGCTCAGTTGGTACATATTCCTTTCATATTAGGAAATCAAGCACTTTAGTCATTATTCATGCCCACAATATGAGCTCTGCTGACCTTTAGGAAACATGGTGAGACTGTTTAGTACCCTGACCAGAACTAACACTGGAAACGCGACACATGAAACACAAATACATAACCAACACTTGTATCTTACCTTGTTAATTTACGCAGTTTTCAAAAGACGTGAAGTTTTGTTGAAGTTAGAGAGTTGTGTAATCACACTGCTCTTACAGCCGTCTTCGCCCATTTTCTCCCATGCTGTCCTTGAGATGAAAAAGCATTGCTGAGTGAGGGCTGCTAACCTTGGATGTGATGGATTGTGGCTGATTTTAGAGAGCTTGTGATAATGGATGCCCCAGCCCCTGGTTTATGAATGGGGTCATGTATCTGCTGGGAATGTTTCCCCCACCCTTCGACTCCCCAGTTTCCTCCCACAATTCATCTCTGGGGGTTTCATTCAGAACTTTCCGGGAGCACGTCCACAGTGAAACCATTAGTATAACTGTAATGCAGTTTTTGGCAAGAGAGAGACCCGGGCATTAGTTACACAGGTCTTTCTTTAGTCAGGAGCAACTTCATCAGCAAGCCCATGTCATTGAAGGACAAAAAATCTGTCTGTTATTGTTTGTCCTTGATTTTTTGCAACAATTCACGTCTACCTTCTTTGTCACTGCTGTGTCATGCTTAAAGATTAAGGAACAGCCCACAAATTGCCGTTTTCTTTGGCTTGTGTCCCCTTCCTGTAAAACGAACTGGGCAGCCTCTTCAACCCCAAATTTAATTTTTCGCTCAATAGAATTGCACCCATAAAACACAGTGCTGAAGTGCAGATTTCTAACGTGCCAAATGTAGCCTGGCTGTAATAAAATTGATTGCTAAAACCAAATGAGAGAAAGCTAAAAAAAATCACGTATTATCACCACTTATCTGTGGCTTTGTCATTTTAAAATTTAAGGCCATGACATCTATTTTTACCATTATTTATGAGACGGAAGAAAATAGAAGTGTGGCTTTTAGCTGGGGGTCTGAAGTATTTGACAGCATTAATACACAATATTCGTCCGTTGACATGGAAATAAACTCTTCATTCCAAATGAGCATCTGTATTCCTCTCCCCACACACTCTACTCGCTCTGAGTGCCTTCTGAAATTGCTGCTTGCTCATAGCAGCCTCTTTTCTCGTGACGTGATCTGGTAATCCATCTTCAAAGCAGCCCCCCCCCCCCCTTCCAGTTTCGCTCTCCTGGGTTAACGTAGGCGGATGCGCTGTAGCCCGAATATCATATGCATGAAAAATTTGCCGTCCCTGCACTTTTTTGCTTGGTATGTGGCAGTGCAGCAGTTGATGGATAGAATGTGTCACTTAGTGCAGCGCTCGGGGCAAGAGACATGCGTTTGGAGGTGGGGGTTTGTCCCTGAGAGTCAGGGGACCGGAGACTGGAAAGTAAAGGCCAAAGACCTGGCTGCTTTTTTCCGCGTTAACTACCATGACCTGAAAGGGACACACAATTCCCAAGAGACTGACTGTTCTCTAGATTAACTTCGGCTGAAGTCCCAGAGAAAAACATATATTATTTACACTCAGCTGCTACATCTGAGTGAAAAATACTACAGAACGTTTGCAGCGGCAAAGACAACACCTGAACCATATGCTGTTGATCTTAGAAATAAAATCCACAAAGATATGTGTTGAAGTTGTTTAGCTATAGCAGTTCAACTGTATCATTTGAAATCAATATGCTGTTGAGCATTTTAAAATGTTAACAAAATGTGCGGTTTGTTTGGCTTGTGAGATTTAAAAAATAAACTCAACCATAATGATTTTCCATTAGCTTGATGCAATACAAAGAAACATATTGTAAGGACACTAAAGTCTGATCTGAACTGCAACTTAGGCTGCAACTGATTATTATTATAGATTAATTGACTCCTCTTTTAATCCATTAAAGGTCAACAAACTTCCCAGAACCCACTGGGACATATTAGAGTTACTTGTTTGGTCCAGCCTGCCAAAAATGTAGAGGTTATTGAATTTATATACCTGAAAATGAATCACCAAAATGATAGAAATGTTTGTGGATGGATTTTTATAGCGCTGCATTAGTTTGATCCACACCGTATTACAGTCCTCACAGTTTTGCAAGATATTCAATGCCGGGATGGACCCAGCCTTAAGAGCTGACGGGTCACATTCAGAGTGTGGCCGTGACTCGCTATTCTGAGCAGGCAATGGGCAAGGCGGCCTTCAGCACTTACAGGTCCTGATGATATTATTTCAACAGGCTTTCAGCGGTGTGGAGAGTCATTGCAGTGGTTGAGAGCTAATGGGCCAGATGTAAGAGCCACCTGGCCAGCGCCAGACCGCCGTATGCTGCCGTTGACAGAGCCAGTCATGCAGAGCCGAGGCTCTGATGTCTGCTGCTCGCTGTTTCTCAGACACGAGGCTTACTGCAGCCTTATTTAGCAGAGCAACTGTGCTCATCAAGGCGACATGCTTTTGCAACTTTTTTGTGCACCCAAGTGTAAAATATTAGCTGGCATTTTAAAGCAATGCGTTTCGTAATTATAACTTAAAGCCGTTATTAATATATATATTTTTTCTTATCATGACATTAACGCAGCTTGACCTGTAGAAATAGAGGTCATGGTGCGGAGATCTGAAACCAAAATCCATCACTTTGAATAAGCTCCAGGCAACGTGTGAGTGCACTTCAAAATTCTGTCTATACATACCCGAGACCCAAGCTGCTATATCTGGTATGTGTGGAATGAGCAGGGCTCTTGGCAGTCCGCCCATTTAATTCATTTAACACTGAAGAAAACAGAGCACCTCTGGCAAACAGGGCAGTGGAAAATAGAGACGTGAATCTTGATTGTGGAGGTAAATGAACAGCTAGGTCTGGGGGTGTGTCATCTGTCTGTGAGCAGAGATGCATAGGTGTGGATACACCCCGTCGCTTCTTTGTCCCCAGTAACCTCACCGAGAAAAAACAACATTGAGTGCATGAAGCAGGTATTCTTTTTGGATATTTTCTCATCTAATCTGTCATTAGAATGTGTCTGGATAGAAACGAAAATGTCCAAAGTTGCACTTTCTTAGACAAAGGCATAATGCATGTGTAACTCCAGGCAAGAAATACTATTCTAGACAATGTAATGCGGCATGGTGTGTATGTATACTTGTTTAAATATGCATGGAGAGAGGGCAGGAGTGTGATTTACACCAGCAATAAGTTTGTGTCGGCGCAGAGGTCCTCGGTCCCCCCGAGCAAACATAACAGAGCTGTGAATCGGAGATGATAACCTCCCACCAATGATGACCTCTTAGACTGCTCAGCTATTCAAAATACTCTACAGAAATCACACACACTGTACACATTTTATATTTATCTCAATGGAAAACAATTGTCAGGATCAAACTCAATAATCTGAATTGTTGTGGAATAACAGTATAAGAGTTATTGTCCTTTATGATGATGACGACACATTTCTGAATATAAATAAAGTGTGCAGTGCTCATTTGACTGCCATTATTCCCTCACAGTATTGGTCATTTGTTAAAAAAAAAAAAGAAGTAATAGTCTACTACCTGTTTTTACACTCTGCTGACAAGTAACCTAAGGTAGCATGTTGTCATTCAGCTGCAAAACCTCCATAGTTTGGTCATCTAAGTGTGTGACATGGACACCGGAGACCAGGCTTCACATTCAATGTCCTACAAACAATCAACGCCGCTTTCTTTTTGTTCTCCAGACTTAACAAAGCAGCTTTAGTTCCATAAGTTGCGCTGAAGGAGTGGAACATCTGAAACAGTTTACAGTGTATGGGTCATTTTGGAAGCTCAACAACCTATTTTATTGTTTAGATTCAAGGGCTAGTTGTATAACTTGCATTTCTTGGTTTGTAGAGTGAAGAGAGAAATCCTACAGTCTGTACTGGACACAGCTTAAATGAATAACCCGTAATTTCTGATCAAACCTAAGAGGAGAGTATGTTCTGCTGAGCAGGCGTGGATAGGTGCCCACATTAAATAATGATATTGTGACATGATTTAACATTAATAATATTAATATTCAAAATGAATAGACTTCTCTGAGAAACTGAATAGGTAAGCACCTTATCGACTTATCTCTAGAAAAGAAAAACGAGGGTTAAAAGAAAGTCAGTCAGCACCAATGCCCTCCTCACCTCAAGCCCTTAAAAGGGCCTCAGTCAAGAGAACAAACTGCCCTTTGGAGATGTGCACGGAAAGACGTAAACACCAAAGTACCTCGGCCCTGTGTGCATCTCCATCACTGTCAGGGCCTCTCCCTCAGTCTTTAAATCTGGAGTGACAGGGTGTCACTGGGAAAACCCATTGAGCACACTGCAGGGCGACGGCATCATGCCCTTCTCCATCACACCTTTGTTCCATCCTCCTCTCCGAGTCATGACAAGGTAGGGGACAAGTTATCACAGCCGTCAGCTTTATGAGTCCCCGTCTGCTTGTGCCGCGGTAATAAAGTCGTTGTGCTGCTTCTTCAAAATGGGGTGAGTCAGAGCAAGTGATGGGAAATTGGTCAGCAGAGTGTCGTTGAGGGGCAAAAAAGGTACATTCTGCGTCACTGGCTTCTTTGATGCATTGTTGGTTTGATTAATAATATGAGAGAAAACTGTCATTCCTTCAGAGTATTATCCACCTGAGAGATGACAATAAAAGCCCAAAATAGCCCAGAAACCCTCACAGCTCAATGACGGGAGATTATTGTCAGAGTGAATTCCCTTATTTAAATAAGTCCGTATTAAGACTGCTGCAAGAATCAGGAGAATTTATTCTCCAATGAAAAAAAAAAAAAAATATATATTTTTTTTTACAGTGTCTGTTGGTGATACCGTATTATTCTTGTTTACACTCCTGTCAACCATATACTGAGATCTCCATGTCCCCTTTTCTGGCTTCAAAGTTCACATACATTATTTCCTGTTTTGACAGCTTGAAATGGCCCACTAAGAGGATTCCTTCATGCCAGCAGAGCTGTGGAGATTTTTTTTTTCAGGAGAAGTGTTAGACAGACTCTGAACCCGACGGCCTGCTGTGCATTGTGAGGAGTAGTAATTGTGTGAGCAGTAATTGCACTCGGTGCATCTGCTAGGGAGAATAAGGGCCATCATTGGGTCAGATGCCTGCCGCCTCAGGGAACATTTAGTCAGTCGCAGCACATGTGAATGCTTAGTTCAATGGTTGTGTACAGTATTTGTAGAGTATTAAATCCGTTCGGACTTATAGACTGTTGTCTCAGTAATTATCAGTGATTATGTCCATTTTGCTAAATTATTCTGAAAGTTGCTTATGAGAGTGCACTCAAAGCCCACCTCTGCCAGCCGTTCATTGAGAGGGTAGTTTGTCAAAAGCATTGCATTAATTGTTATGCTTCTGAAATTGAGACCATTTGTATTACCTGCCTTGTTACTTTTGAAAAAAAAAGACCATAACACTGACTGGAAATTACTGCACTGCTGGAAATAATGGTACGTGGTAAAGAGGTCTTCTTTCTTGTTGATACAGAGACAGTACTTACTATCTATTATGCCCTATTGAAGGTACATGCTAATGAAAACACATGCAAAACATCTATAGTGAATGTATAAGAATCTTTAACACAAAATTGAAACAATTACAGTTGATTGACTGAAAGAAAATTTGACAACCTTTTATAATTCAAGTCACTTATAAAGTGTCACAAATGTGCTGATTTGCAGGTTTTCTCAATTTTATAGCATTGTGAATTGAATTCCTTTAGGTTCTGGCCTGTGGATTGGACTAAGCAATGAATTTTAATTTGGGAACCGGTGATGGGCATTTGTCACAATTCAGCCCTCATTTTTCATTTTTAATGATTCATTTAAACAATGAAGAGAAACCCGGAAAAAAACATTAGTTGCAGCCCGAAGCCATTGGATGAAAGGCATTTTCTTTGGTCTAACAAAAACTCAAAGCTTAAATAAGAATATGCCCTAAAACATCATCTTTCTCCTGATGCAAGACAGTTCAGTCAGTGTGTCTGACAGTTGAAGCTATCTCCCAAAAATAGAAGGCTCAAATCTGTCATGTTGTCAAAATATCAATCCTGGAGGAGTGCTACTGACAGATTAGGATGCTGCATTTACATAACTGTCACCTTCTGGACCAGAAAATGCAACCAGTTCCTCACTCGATGTGTCTGCATGAGTCTTTATTATCAGCTTTAGGATTTGTGTTATATCATTTACAAATCTGCATTGATCATTATAATGAGCCACAATAAACAAACTGTAATGATAATGGTATTGTTACAGTTTATATCATGGATTCTGAATGATGGATTGATTCCAAATGCCAGAGGCAAAACATGCTCTACAAAGGGAACTAGATTGGAGGCAATTGGAACAGCATCTAACACAGTGGACCCAGCTGACTGGATCAGTTTGTTCATATCACTCTTGATGAAGTGAGACTGAAAAGCCACCAAGGGTCATTTATGTTAGTCTGGTTTTGTAATGGCTTTGGTATTTGGGAGTTGTACTTTAAATCAACGATGGGTCCAGTGCTTCCCTGCTGAAGCATTAACTTGCAGCTTTCCTGGAAGTGAGCCTTTATCTGCTGTCTTAGATTGATGAGGCCGGAGCAAAAGGAACACATTTAATAACACCTGCAAGATTTCAATGGAAGCTACTTTTCAATCTGATTTCTTTCGATTAGTGGATGCAAGCACAATTTGTATTTGCATCGGATTTTGTCACTCCTTTGACCTCCTTACTTCCTACCAATCTGTCGTCACGTTTGACAAGCAACAAAGACTGTATCATGCAGAGTGGGGCCCCCCGCAGAGACCGACACCTATGAAGATTGATGCAAATTCACCTGTTCAGTCTCGCTGCTCTGCTCTTTTCACACCCGCCTAAGATAGTGTACATTAGAGATAACAGCCAACCTGGGCAACTATCCTTTCAATAGCAGCTCTCTGGGGTGGCACTGACGAGTGGAGGCGACAACTAAGGTCAATAGAAATGGCACATGGTGCTGGAAATGGTCCATAAAAGCTCTTTCTGACATGACAGAGCAGCCCTGGATTCTTGCCAGCAGACCCTTTTTTTCTCAGTAGATCCCTCACAGTAGAATCCTGCGGTGCCTGTCAGGGCGGAGGTCAGTCCATTGTGATTTACTGTAATACAAGATCCAACCTACTGTTTCTTTATTAGGACTGATAACAACCTCTTCTGACAACAAAATTAGAATTTGCTCCATAGTTTGTGATGTGGATACAATACATGACGAATGGCATGATGAATGTTGTGTTAACGGTACTAAACTCAATATTTAGAGCATTGGTATAGCAACAACTATTTGCTCTGTAAATATATAGTGGAGTAATGTCTACCTGAGCAGAGAATGAAGCCACTTTCCCTCTGTGTGTGTGTTGCAATCTGAATTTCTCCGTTATTTGTTGACATAGCCGGGCCGGCCTCACGTGCCTTTAGTGCATGGAGCTTGCCCCACTGGTTAGCTCATGCCCACCGCTGTGCACTGCTCTTATACGGTGGTTACAGCTGATAACGTTGCCGTAGCGGAAGCATAGTACCCAACCTCTGGTTACCCCTGTTGTTTGCACTGTTGGCTGCAAGCCGCCATCTCAGCCATCGCCATTGAGAGGCAATAGAAATGCTCCAAATCTCGCATTTTGAACCTTTAAAGTCTTTACAAAATCTGATCTGGAATGTGAAATTGCTTAATTTCGAATAAACTGTTAAGACATTATATGCTAATTGCCTTGAATAGTGACGAAGCCTGTGTTTTGCATGTTTGACATTGCATTGAAAATGATGCTACTGTGAGCTGGCGTGTCTCCATGCCCCTTCCCTGCACTCCTCCAAGAAAGAGTACAGCACATATGGCCCCCTGGGCGGTATGGATGGGTCGCTGCAATCAAAGTGGGAGGATATGAGCACAAGAAGTATCCCATCTGTCATGTTGTCCTCTCTCTCTAAAATGGATTAATAACGGTCGGGAAGAGAACAGTGAGCAGAATAAAAGCATCATAATTATCTGCTACAGAATGAGAGAATTCAAAGTGTGCATGACAGTTATAGATTTCCATTTCTGATTGAGCAAAAACATGTTATTTAGTGCTCCATTGGTAGCTGTTGTTAGTTACCCCCATCCTATTTTCACATTTGTGATCATCTCAGCTTGAAAGTGCCCTAATGTTTTAAATGCATACCCAGGCACGAGTCATCCTGCAGTACATCTGCAACTCTGAATAACATTTGAAAAGCTCCATAGGGTGGCCGGGCTCAGCCTTAGAGATAGGGTAAGGAGCTCGGTCATCAGGAGGGAGCTTGGAGTAGAGCCGCTACTCCTTCGCTTCGAAAGGAGTCAGCTGAGGTGGTTCGGGCATCTAATTAGGATGCCTCCTGGACGCCTCCCACTGGAGGTTTTCCAGGCACGTCCAACAGGGAAGAGACCCCGGGGAAGACCCAGAACACGCTGGAGGGATTACATCTCCCAGCTGGCCTGGGAACGCCTCGGGATCCCCCAGAATGAGCTGGAACATGTTGCCGGTGAGAGGGAAGTCTGGGTCAGCCTGCTTGGCCTGCTGCCACCGCGACCCAAGCCCGGATAAGCGGAGGAAAATGGATGGATGGATGGAAGCTCACACTCTATTGTTTTCTTGGACCAGTTTTTCTGTTCTTTTACAATACTTGGAGCTCCCCAGAGGTTGGCAATGCACACATAATGCCAACACTGCGACTTGGTATGACGGTGTTCTTTGATGGCCTCATGAAGTGTGAAGCCCACACCTGTGAGTCTTGTCCACGTTATGCTGGGATGTTTTACATGTGATATTAAGATTATATCGTTGTGGTATATGCTGCCTGTGAAGAAATAAGGTGTGCAAAAGATGGTGGCCTCTTTGTGATTACATTGGGTCAAATTTAATTCCAAAATATTTTTTGGGGATTCAGTTTTGACAAGATGTTATACAGCAAACCAACTCTACATTTTCCCACTTGCGTCTAGCTTCATTCTTTAACATTACTCTAAATAGCATTTACATGCTTTACCCTGTTTCTATTTAACTGTGAACTAACAGAAAATCCTGAGGTGACGCTGTCCACTGAACTGGGGTGCTGAATTCTTCTCACACACAGCTGCTTGTTTCATTTCCATCCATGTTTGGGTTTTTCTGAGTCAAATGTACAGCCCTGTGGTGTTTATTAATTAATATGCATTTTATTCTTTTTTGAAGAAGCCAAAATGAA
The DNA here is from genome assembly GCF_004355925.1 of Anarrhichthys ocellatus. NCBI lineage: Eukaryota > Metazoa > Chordata > Actinopteri > Perciformes > Anarhichadidae > Anarrhichthys > Anarrhichthys ocellatus. Next base: position 3,518,255 of record NW_022280042.1, read on the forward strand.
TTTCCAGCTAAATGTGACATTAAGTTCTCATTTGCAGTTTTTATTGTGCATAAGACAAACTGTAGCTACATGTCCTTTGATTATACCTTGTTATACCACAATACATCTTTGTAAGCATGCATGTTAAACATGTAAACATGATGTTGACTTTAGTTACGCATTTTTGAAAAGTAATGGTAGAAAGTGGCATAAGGCAAAGCTGTGGCTATTTGGTAACTCTGTAGAATCAGTTGTATGCATACGTACGATTGGATACGTTTTGAGCAACATGAAAAGCTACCTAAGGCAGCTAACATAGACTGAAATAGCAACAAAAGATAGAAAAATGCAATTTAACATCAGGAAATATATAAAACATTTTATATATTATTTACCGACTTGGTCTGTGATTTGACTCTCTGTGAAAATGAAGAATTGTTGATAACCTAAAAGAGAACTTTGCCTGATGCTGATTTGAGCTTTTTTAGAGGAGATAACCATTCAGCCGAGTGTATCATTAATCTACTGGGAACAAAGATATTTCAGTAAAACAAACATAATCTCTCTCCCTGGGGTTCTCTGCCCACTTTTAATGGCAAGACTCTGCCAGAAAAGCATCTCAACCTCTACCTCTGATCAAGCCCCTATCACTTACATGTTATTGTGTGGCTGTCCTTGCCCAAGGGAATTTGTAGATGTTATTTATGGAGAGCCCATAGTCCTTTTTCCCCAGCACCAATCCATTCAGGAGTGCACTTGCCTGTTGCATCTGCCTGATCAGAGCCAGGAGGTTTAAAATGCTGCTTCTCCTGGTAGAATAGGTAAATAAACAAATGATACGTTTTACTCCGCAGGAGTGTGGTGGAGGGGGTTGGTTTTTTTAAGTGGTAATGAAAGCAATAGTGCCACATCTCCACCTTAATCATAAGCTGAATATTTTTAGCAGCCAAGATGGGGGCACAATAAAAGGATCATAGCAGAGGGAAATTCATATTCATTGAAGCCACTGTTATTGACTGTAAGCTACACTGAAGGGGGGCTTGGGTACTGAAATAGCACAGTGTGAACAATGAAATTAAAAAGGGGGGAGGGACATTGTTCATCACTGATAAATGACGAGTAAAATGAATGTATTACAGAAACTACTGCTTATTAGCTAAGTGTCCTGGAAAAGGGAAACAACATGATCTGTATCTTTATAGTGGATACATTGTAGGTTAATGTAAACAATTACTGAAACACTTTTTCTTTATTTACTGCGTTGACTACCAAACATGGAAGCCGTGTAAATGTTTCTACATTTTCATAACAAATCATTGAAGCAGTTGAGGAAGGCATGTGCTGCCCACACACCTTTCTGAGTGTTTCACACCAATTGTACAGAATGTGCTAAAGGCAAAGGCAGACATATCAAATGTATTATAATTTTCAATTTTCACAAAGCCAAATTTCATATCTTCTCGGTGTAGGAAGCCACCCACACAGAGCACACATTGAGATGTGAGGCCTGCGCTGCAATGATTCAGCCTCACATGGAGAGCAGAGGGTATTGGTGACTGAGAGAAAAGATCCTAGGATGGCCGGCCCCTCTTCATCATTAAATTACATCTGGCATTTAGAGCAGCTAGACGAGCAGTAACATCACTTTTACATTTGCCTTACCAGGTTTAAAGCCTTAAGAGTCTGTGAACTATACAAATGTCCTTGACTTGATATTGAGAAAGTTGCTTGTCATTTTTAGTCCACCTCTTTACCCAGTGCTCTTCCCACATGGCGTCTCAATCCAACACCAGCTGGTAACATTGATTAGAAGCCCGATATTTAACAGGCCTCGAAAGTAATCATTGGTGAGGGTTACAGTTTGCTGACTGCACACTGGTGTTGATGTCCCACCAGGCCTAAATCCAAAGGCACAGAACCAGAGGAAGAGATGATAGAATGAGAAGACTGGATGCTAGTTGAACTGATCGATCACAGCCAGACCGTCAACAGATCACAAAGATCTGGGATATATCCAGAGTTGACTGCAGATGTCACTTCCTGTTCTGACATAATTATTGAATTCTTACAGAAGGCAGCATGTTATATCACATAAATGCCCAATCCAGTTCGTTATCTTCAATAGTCGCTCAGTGTGAGTGCAACTTGTCGGAGACAAGTTGCAAGTTGTGCAGGAAATGAGGTCTCTGGATTTTCACATTTTCTAAGTAATGGCACCCACCTACCTAGTGGTTGTGAATAACTCCTTATCTGTGGACTCGTCAAGGTCGCCAGCCACGGTTCAGTAATAATGACAGCTGTTGTTCTAAAGCGTTTTTCAGCTGATCCGAGTGCTTGGACCATGTTTGCATGTCCTTGATTATCCATCTCTGCAGTGATGCGCACATCTTGCAATTACCGCACACCCACAGACTGATGCTCTGAGTGATCCGACAGATCTGTGGACTAAATTAGCCACCGTATACACATCTTTAAAGCTGACTACAATGATGAGCACAAAGCTGATTTACTTCTGCTATTCTTTCTCTATTACTTGTTAATGCCGTTTGTCAGTTTCACTGACAGGAAAGCTTGATAAAACAGTACATTTAGAGCTTTACTCAACATGGATAGTGCAGCAGTTTAACAAACTTTAGTTTGAAGGAAAACAATATTAGTTTCTCCAAATTACTATAATCAGTTGTCAACAAGAGCACATTGTTTCATCCAGCATCATCTTTTCGCTGGTGACAATGCCTTATTACCTAATAATTCCACCACCCCGTGGCCATTTCCAGTGACGGCTTGTAATTAACAATTGCTCAACGCAAGTGTTAAGATTGTTGGGCATAGACAATAAAAATGTAGTCGTGTTCCCTTAAGCTAAATAAATAACCGATAACCGATATGCAATTAAATGCTCTCTGCGTTTGTCCAATTCCAAACCCATCGAAAGAACATTTCCATTTTTGCGGCAACATGTTGCCAAGTTTACAGTCCTCAGCAGCAGTTGCGAGAGGGAGAAACAACTGAAAACAGTGGGAGGCAAAAACAAGGGGTAGAAATTAGGAGCAATTAATAGAGCATGGAAAACAAACAAGACAAAAGGAGCGCAGGGATAAGGAGGGAAAGATGATGGGATGGAGATTAGAGGACAGCAGCTGCTGACAGTGAGGGGTCTTGTCTCTGAACACTGGAGTAAAGCGATGACACCTGGACGCCATGCAGAGCTCAGCATGACCAGCCAGTTCTTAGACCTTTTCCCAAGGAAAGCATCTCATTATGGAGGACGGGGGTTGTAAGGAGACTGAACAACGGAAAGAGTGTGCTGAAATATTTCACTTGGAACACAAGGTTTACTTGAATTCAATGAAAATAATGTGGAATTAGCTTCAACATAGACAACGGTAATTATAGTGAGTGACCTCAAGCTGTGTTTGGCAGTTAAAGCGAGACAACTTTATTTGAAATAAATATTTCTGGAAAGCATTGTAGTAGAATGAAGTTATCAGAATTGTGTCTGTGTTCAAAGTTAGGAATATTTAAGCTTGCCTGCTGGTAATAGAGCGGCACTTGCACTTGACCTTGATGTTAAGATGGCTAATGTTCCATCTCTCTGCTTATTCCATCTCACAGACTGAGATACTCATTGCTGAGGCTTTGTCATCATGGATGCTGCTTACATTTTCAGCTGGTTGTCTACAAGCTCGGTGAAGTACAAAATAATTACCAGCACAAGTGGTGCACCACCTCTCTGTGTTGTGCGCTCCACATGGACTCACACTGGTAATTAAGTCTGTGAGTTGGAGATAAGAGGAAATAGACAAAAGACACACAAACGCATCTAAACCAAATTTATGCAGGACAAATTACATTAAACAATATATGTTGTCGTTACAAGCAATCCGTTTTAATTCGTCACACCTTTCACTTCTCTGCTGAATATTCAAAGTTGTGTGTGCAAGGCAATTTCATGTTTTGGCATCTCCAAGTAGTCGAGGGGTAAAACTGCATGATATATATAACGTTTAGTACCTACAAATTAAGTAACGTGACAGTGGACTGTAGACTGGTCGACCTTCAGCAAACTTCTAGAAAACGGGCAACGTGATGTGCTGTAGCTGCACTCAGCAGCTCACTCTCAGTTAAGACAGTTTAGATTTGACAAAGTTTCAATTCACCACCTCCTGTGGGCAGAGATCAGATTATCTCTGGGACCAGAATTTCATTTAGGAAAAAAGAGAATCCACAGGCCTCAAGGAAGCCACACTTTGTGATGCGGGATGATAACATTTCTGTGTGTAATCTTGGCCAGAAGTCCCCCCCCCCCACTTGATCAAAGCTGGATTCATGTTTCTGTCTCTTAAATACACGGCATATTGGGCATGAAAGAAAGAGTTCAAATGATTTGGAAATGATTTTGGGTCGAACATGTCAAAAGCTGCTTGCCTTAAAATTGAAGTCGTCATATTAGTATCAAGTGGTACAAACATAACCAAATACATGCAGCTATCTTCTGTGATCATCATGTCTCTGTGCTCTGAAAGGAATGTTTATTTGATGTTGCTTGTTTTTCCTGGCAGCATTACAAGAGTACTACAGCAATTTGATATTGAGTAACTTGATCAAAACTTAATGATTCAGCAGAGGTCAAGATATACTCGCCCCCATGTGTCAAGCTAAGAAAATAATGGATATCTTCCCATGATGCAACTTGAAAGTGTCTTTTGTCAGACCCTCCCTGATGATTCATTCTGATTTATCTCCGTCCTAAATTTCTAATTTTGAGCTCAGATTAATTAATTTTTTTCCCTTGTAAATGTCCAACATTATTCTCAAAGGAAATTCTGAAAATATTCCTTTCATTTTGACTGCACTCTTGGATTCAAACACGCACACATACACACCACCCCCACCTCCCACATGCTTTGGGTGAGCAGTGTACATTTTTGTCTTGTTTCAAGGCCGTAACGCGCAGTGACACAGATGTCACATTACTCTGTGTACGAGTTTCTATACATATTTATCACTTAAGAATGGGTTTGTGTTTAGTTTCTTCTCATTAGTCACAATCTGCATGGCTTTCAAGGCTCCTCCCCTACACACTCACTCGCTCTCTCATACACACACATTTATATGTACACCTGCGCTCTCTTCACACGTGTGTGCACCCACAGGTCTCATGGCAGATAAATTATTGATCACAGCGTTGGTTGGCCATCGTTGCGAAGAGTTCAAAGAGGAGGCAGCGCTGTATCTACCGACACACGTGTGCGCGCGCACACACGCAGAAGACACTGTACATCGCCTGCAGCTGCAGACCTATATGACGGGAAAAAAATCAAAGTGAGAGGAGGAGGAGGAGGAGAAGAGAGACTGATGTTTTCTGCTCAGTGGATGAACAGGGTGGAGTGTGTGGGAGGACAAGATAAAGAGAGCTAAAGGAAAAGGAAAACTGCGTCGATGAGAGAATGTGCCATCTCCTTTGACATATTCGAGTCGTCATTGGCTGATTTTGCTGACATTATATCTTTTGTAAAAAATGGCAACAGACGTCATATGACAGCCATCTCAATACAGCTAGTGTGCTCTCATCAGTAGCATTGCTGCAGGAAGCTCCTTCAACTGAGAACAGGAAGAAGACTGCATGTACGGAGTACAGAGAAAGAAACAGTGTCCTTCAACTCCGCTTTTAGACGGCTAGTTTGTGATACCACAGCTATGTAATACAACCTGTTGACTTGCTTAGCTGATGAGGTATTTTTTATGTTTTAAGTAATAATCTTTACCTTTTTTAAGTCATGCTAGTGGCTTGGCTGTAGGGATGGCAATGTCTGTCTGTCAGTCGCCCATCACTCCAGACAGAAACATCTCAATAACTATTGGATGGATTGTCCTCAGAGGATTAACACTACTGATTGTGATGATCCCCTGGCTTATCATCTCGTCTCACCAGTTGGTCAAAGTTTTTACGCTCTTAAAACCGCAAAGGTCAACCTCATGGTGGCGTCTTACCATGAAATGTGGTAAACCCATTCATGTTCTAATCAGGATGAACCGGATTAACGTAACTTTTCCTCTAGTGTCATCTCATCAAGTATTTATTTGTCAAATTCTTGAGTTTATGACCAAATACCTTCAAAACCAATGACATTACCTACAGCCCCAGCTGTACTTGTGTTTAGTGCTAATACTATGCTAGTACAAATGTTAGCATGCTATCATGCTAAGCTAAGATTGTTACATTGTATTATACCTACCACATGGATGGTACAAAGATGAATTATATTGAATTAGGTTTTCCTTGACGGTCATCAATTTGTTTAATGAGTGTAGACGGAACCAAATCTTGCCTTGTGATATGCAAAAGTTCAATTTACAATAGCCAAAAAGGTCAGATTTTTGTGAAATGATGCAATTCGATCTCAGCTTGACCAAGACTTATGTTGTTGTTTATCATAGTAAAGATAACAGGTTTTTGAGTGACAATGACTTTGTAAAGTACATCAGAATCAATAGCAGGTAGATCTTTAACGGCGGACGTTCAACCCTTCGGGGCGGGCTTAATTGCTGCTGTTTCTAAAGCAGGTGGCACAGTGCCAGAGGAAAGTTTCACATCAACTTTATTACAGCAAGCCCTCAAACTTGGAAAACGATGTCTTTGAATGCGGGTTGTGCGTTTTGAGGTCAATACTTACTTTAGAATAATGTTCAAGGGAAATGATTTGAGCTGCAAGAAAATCATCGGTTGAGCTCAATCAGATGAAATTGCGGCTTAGTTGGATGGTGTTTCAGTGACCTCATCGATAATTAGTTTTGGCTACCGTGAGTGCACATTTAATGCACACTTTAACCTCACATGCTGGGAAGCTGAATCTGGTTGAATACCATCCCTGCTCTCATTTTCTGCAGGTGTGTTTGAGCATTGAAAAAAAAACATGGCATTTATTTCCTCCAGCTGCATTTCCTTTTCAATTGTCTTTGCCACTGAATTATATGCCAAGCAGTTCAGTGGCATATTTATGAAATATTCTTTGATGCAACTGATGCAGTTCATCAAAGGCACAGCTCCCAGGTGCTTTTTTAGATAAAGAATCTTCAATCTTGAGATTGGAGGTGAGCAATGAAACATGGCTAGAGGGTGTGTTTACTGAGTGGCTCATGTGTGGCTGGCTTGGTGTTGACATCTGTGACATCTAATGTGCGGTAAATGTTAGCTTTAGCAGTGTATTCCTTGCCTGAAAGCTCCACTAGCAGATATATGTTTAAATGAGGATCCCAAAAATTACCCTTTAGACTTTTTTGGGACATTGCTTATTTTATGTTATTTTTAAAATAATGTTTAGAAAACCTTTTAGAGCAGCAAGACAAAACGACTGAACAAATGACTTCAAGGCTCGCTGAGACAGAGCTCTTTCATGCAGTCAGTGCCCATCTGAAAGCTGCAGGCAGGAGCAGTTTTAAAATGCAGGCTCCAGGGTGGACAGTTGCCATTTTGCCTCTGGCTTTATCAATGCTGGCATCTGACACTGGCAGCAGTGCTGGAGCTCAACCCTCCATTGAAGAAGAGGAGAGAGGGACACGTATTCCCACTTTGCCCTTGGACACCTCAAACAAAGACATTGTCTGAATGATATCTGGAAGGAGGGAATGAAAAGTAAAACTGCCCTTGATGGAGGTTGCTGCGATGGAGTAAAAAATCCTTGAAATAGATGCCCCTGGACATATTGTATTTTATACACAGTGTCTACTGTTTCAGCTTGTCAACAAAGACTGACAGAGAAATGAATCGGGTCAGAAAATAAAGACGTTAAGCTTTCCCATACATCATTCCATAAACAGATCAAATTGGTTGAATGGTGCCGAAGTCACAAAACCCCCAGTCTGCCATTTATGCATCGCCACAATACAGTAGTGAAGAGAGTAGTGACTTGTGTATGTGTCTGTAGCTCTCTTACGATATGGGGCTTCCATATACTTGGGACAAAATCTGATTGTGCATAAGGACCGCTGTACTGCTGTCGCAGTGCTAATGTTTCTTCTCTACGTGATGTTTAAGAAATCCACTGTAGAAAGCCAACAGTATCCCGGTCACGTTTTTGCACTTAATGCATTAAATGTGCCTCAAGGCCATGTTTAAAAAGCATGTGAAAATGAGAGGGCTCTGAGTTTTAGTGAAGGATGGTGTGCTCTGACGTTTTATAGTCGTTATCAAAGCGTTTCACCTGTTGCTGTATTTCTCCCACAAACAAGTTGTGGATCTACACAACCTATTTATCAATATTTGTTTTTCTTCATTTTGTCTGCTCATTATAAAAATACAGTTTAAATTCGTCACACAAATTGGGAGGGTGTAAATCATGGTCGTAACAACAATCAAATGTTAAAACTTCCTTTCAGACTGTGACGAAGTCTGACTTCAGTTTGTGTGGAAGCACAATGCACAGAGAACCTGCTAGAATGTCTGTAAGAATGGCAAGTTGCATTTCAGCAGGAACAATGGATAATAATGGTGGCTCTGGCACTATCCACTTCTCAGTGTAGCAAACTCGCCCGCTGAAGCTTCTGGTGCTTTGCCTGGCGGCTTAGCTCCATCTGAATTCCTGTAATTTGCTAATTGCTGTTTGCGTCCCTCGTGCTATACAGCATAGCCACAAGCAACAGGCTAGCTCTCATGAGAATCAAATAGGTACGTAGAATGAAGGTTGTTAGTGCAAATAAGACGTTCCCTCTGTGCAGTGGTGCATAAGTCCGAAACAACCACCACTGTGGCTGGCATTCTAGTGTCAGCTCCAGGGAAGACTTGGGGGGGATGTCATACTCAATGACCCAAACAGACTCACTCACATTTTGGAAATAAACCAGTTTGTACCTGGAAATCTTGTCTGCAGGAAATAATTGACATTGGTTGGTTACATGTAACTTTAGTGCGTCTTGATTCATTCTGTAAGGATCAGTATTTTGGGTTTTGTGCATTGCTGCAACTCCAAAAAAGATCCATCTGTCATCCAGTATGTTTCCACGTATTCTATACAAAATATTGTTATTACACTATATAAGATTGTCATTTTTTGTAGTGTACCAACTGTTTGTTAGCACCAGCGTAAACATGTGAGGTAATATTTCTCAATAACAACCCAGATATTGCCACGTGTCAGATACCAGGAGGTTTTTTTTTTAATCCACAGTGATCTATGTGACCCCCCCCCCTTTCAGTTTACGCTCTCAGAATTCCCCTATTTTCCACCTCACTCAGTAGCCTGTTCGGCTATCAGCAGGACCGCTTTGCTGAATTATTGATCAGATATTTTCCACATGTGCTTTTTATAAGATGTCCATAAGGAACAGGTAGCTGTTATTAATGGGTCAAATTGAACCGGGAAAGCACGGACTTAGAATATAGGGGAGTGCACATTAAACTGCATTTAAAGGAGGTCTGTAATAAAATCCATTAAGGCGATGGTTTTACACAGCAAGGTTTCAGCCTTTTTATCGGAGTCCACATTTAAGTGGTAATCTGCAAGATTACAGCTGTAATGTTTCTTCATTTTTCATCGCTACAGCCAAGCCTTGGTCCTTTAGTATGAGGAATTATGTAGCTTGTCACTATGAGTTTGCTGCAGGTGCCCTCCAGATATTCTGATACTTATGCCTTGGTTTTTTCTGATAAAGCTTTCCATGTAAGCTCTCCTCTTGTATCACAGGGGGCATCAGATTTTGATCATGGGTAAATGTCTTGAGGTCTAAAGATGGCATGTAGATGTGATCCAGAGGAAATCCTTGTTATCAATCCGTTTCACTTGTGGATCTACACAATCTATTCATCAATAGATTTCAGATCTTCATTTTAGGTTTGGGAGGGTTTAAAAGATACAACTTCCTTTCAGACTGCTTAAATTAACAGTGAACAGTTGTTGCAGATTGATCCACTGGTCAAATGTATTTTACAAGGAAGCGAATGCCGTGAGGATGATTCCATTCATTAAGACATTAATTGAACAATAAGAAAGGAAAAAACAAACATCTCCCTTTTCATTGGAACTACTTTCTGCTGAAGAAATGAAAACTGTTTGATTTCATACATTGACTCTTCACCTGATAAAAAAGCCTGGAATAGTCTCTTCAGCCAGTAAGCATCAGTGCTGCAAGAGTATTTATGTCGATCATTGGATATTGGATCTTTGTGAGAAATCGAATGGTAAACGTAGTGGTAGACAACTGCTCTCTTGGCTTTTTGTCTTGATAAGCAGTGTGCACATTACACCCTCATGCATTCCTTTAGGGCTCCTCTCTCACTGTAGAGCTACCAATGATGTGCTTCAATAATATATAAATATATACTGTGTATATATCTCTATATATATATCTATATCTCTCTATATATATATCTATATCTCTCTATATATATCTATATCTCTCTATATATATATATATATCTCTCTATATATATATCTATATCTATCTATATCTATATATATATATAT
>NW_022280042.1:3529096-3547043 GCF_004355925.1 Anarrhichthys ocellatus
TATATATATATATATATACACAGTATATATATATATATATACACAGTATATATATGAGTGTAAACCATGCATCTTCCAATTTGGTTTGGAGAGATAATGGGAACAAAGTGCACATGTTCCAACACTAACAGTACACTCTTCATCATGGTACCTATAAAGCTATTTTCAAGGAGACCCCTTTCAGTCTCAATTTCATGAAAGACCTATTGGAAGTAGATCCTCACACTCAGCTATTGTCCTATATATCATGTGACTCAAAGAGCTATGACACTGCCCACTACATCATACCACTCAGACTGGTGCCAGTGTCTCCTTCCTTCCTTTCAAGTCCTCAGAAGCTTTATTTTTGCCTTCCACTTTCCCCCCTCAGTAACCATAGATATGAGCATATAGAAAAATATCACCACACACTGAGATTCATGCACGCATTAATGAGAAATGGACAACTGAAAATGATCAATAAAGTGGTTCCTATAGGTGGTAACTATAACAAGTAAATAACAAAATGTGCGACGTTGAGCGTTTCTACTTTAGTTTGAGATGGCAATATTTTAAGAGAAATAATTCAAAAGACCAACTTGTTTTCTCCCACTGCAACTACATATGTAGTATACAATGATGTCAGTAGAGTATTTCTCAAAGGTTGTAGCGACCACACTGAAATATAGCAATTACTCTCATGTGGATAAGTGTTTCATTGAAATCAAGCAATCGGAATAACATTTCCCACTAATTACTTTTTTTATTATCCATATAACAAGCACAGCTCTTAGGACTTTATTCATTCTCATTCTCCTCATTTCATGCATTGAAAGCCTCTTTCGGCATTGCCTTAACCAGTCGAGAGGTAAACACATGCAGTGTGTGTGTGTGTCAGACTGAAGGTGACAGACACGCACACTCAGCATTGAATTAAGGAAGATCAAAAATATTGCTCCTCTTCAAAATGAAGTGATGCTCTCTATAAAAAAATGTTATTGCTTGTAGTCCTGTGTGTTTATGTATTAGATTGTGTGTTACTGTATATGTTATGCTTGACATGAATATGGCCCTGCAGGGATAAATTAAGTTTATTGGTTGGAATTGAAAATTTAATTGAGTTCCCTCAAAATAGGCTTGAAGAAGTTTCCGATACTAAATCATTGGAGAGCTGTCCCACTGTGAACTCCCGTAGCTGGTTTTGCTTTGTAAGGCATCTTTGCTGTCCGCAAATCCAGGGCCATATCTGTGTACCTGTGCTGAGTTGGGAATTGTGTCAGCAAAATGACAATAAAGATAACAAAAGCTCTATCCGAGATTCTGCTGAAAGTACGATCAAATGGGCCCGAATTGGCCTCGCACCAAAACTGCGAAGGGTTGCAAGGAACGTGGAATAATTTGTATTTGATCAATTTTTGCTGAAGTTAATAACATTTAAGATCTTATTTTGAGAAAGATAGCTTATTACAAGCTGTATTAATAGCTTAAAAGTGTCTCGCTTGCAGAAATTTTATGAGGCTATTTTCTACTCATCACATTACTGAACTGTCAACACAAGAGACTTATTCTGTTCTTTTTAGTCCGTGGCCCACTGCCCATGTTTCATTCAGACGTCTGTCCTGTGCCAAAGAATTGAGGCTATTTTATACTGTAGTTTCCACTTTCTTACACATACTATACAGTAGATGTGTCACCTACAGAAAGGTATGGAGTCTAATCTACTTCTTACACAAGTAACTGCAGTACTCTTGCATATAGCAGTTCACATTGTCAACAAATTCCTGAATATTTTGTATGTTAGATCAAAAGAAAAAAGGTGTGATTTGTAATGGAACTCTAGACAGAATGACTTCATTCCCAAATGCTGTCAACATGTGTGCATGCAGCCACCGAGATGTCACGACTAGCAATAATCAAGACACTTCTCAGCTGTGTCTGAATCCATGTACACTAGATTTAAGATGCCTCCAATTACTGTTTGACATGCACTCAGTTTAAGCTCATGGAGTATTGATTTGGCCAGTCTCCCTGGAAACGAAGTGCTAACCCCGTCTGTCATGTGATTTTACGCTGAGTGAAGCTTTTTGACCACTTTCTGTTGCATGACGTTCAACCGGCACACATTAACATATTATCTTGTCATTAAAAAGCGTATTTCATTTTAGAAATGGATTGCAGTCAAGTAGTGCTGGGCGGTATACCTCGCAAAACGGTGCAAGAGTGTGATTACGGTCGTCGGATTCGAGGCCGTCAACCAGTAACGTTAGCACGAGTGAAGCTAAAGGGTCAGACATCGCTTGAAGAGGCATTTGCTCGAGGCACTGCATATGACAAGAAAAGCAAGCGGTGGAGCGACATTACGAACACAATAACGATCCAGCTATGCAAGGACATGGTGCTGCTACAGACAGTCGAGAAAGACGGGCTCAGAGCAATGATTAAAACACTGGATTCAAGGTACGTCTTACCGGGGCGACAATACTTCAGCCAAACTGCTATCCCAATACTAAAATACCATGATATACCATGAAACCGCCAGAATCTTAAAAAATACCGTGATACACATTTTTGGTCATACCGCCCAGCACTACAGTCAAGCCAACTAAAAGCTTTTTCAAAGGTTAAAATGAGCTGCTGGAGGTACTGTGGCCTTCAACACATGTGTCTGCATCAGATAACAGGTGTTCTATCTGCAGCGCTACAGCTTTTTTTTAAATTATCAGTATAAAATGTAGTACTGTGTGTTTGTTTTAATTTTTTATTGAGAACAATTAAACAAAACATAACCTTAAAACAAAAGACAAAGCTGTGCAACTAGATGACGTGGGCTGACTCCTCTGTTTAGAGAGGAACAAAACACACTTAGCCATTACTATTTGGTTAACCGTAGTGGGTTAAAGACAGAGAAGCTCCAGTATATAAAAGTATTCAAAGGTTGACTTGATAGTCGTGCTGATGAAATGTCATGAAGACATAAAAATTACTTCATCCAGGGAGTTTTAATACGCCGAGAAAATGTAGGCCATCCTGCCCATTAGGTTGAAGCAAATTGGTATCGTAACCAATTTATTGTAGGTAATTAAAGCTACACACAAATATATCATGGAGCATGACTTAACATTCCAGGCCAGTATCCCTATGAATTATGGACGTATCGGGTGATCCTGCACCTCAACATTATCTTCCAATGCAAACATTCTGTGCCAAAACACTACCCTTTGTGAAGTTTATAATTAAAATGTCATATTTATTTAAAGCTCTTGTTGACATTGTTGGTTCCTGTTGGCTTGTCCACTCCCTTTGCCCCCTATTCTAATTCATATAATGAAGATTGAAGGAACTGTTGTGTTGACAGTAATCAGGTTCAAGTGTCCTTCACTGCAATAACTCCAGCACTACTGACTCACCGGTGCTGCTGTGGTTCAAAGGATCGGTGACATCAGAGGGTGCACTAGAGGCCTGAGGGTCTCACGCAGCTGCTGATAGCTTCACCCCACGGCTGTCAACATATATCCGTGGTTACCAAATAAACCGTTCTCAAAATAAAGAGGAACTTTTCTTCTGCAGCATTGCAAGCTGGAGCATTTAGCGAAGTCTTTTGAACTGGCCAGTAGAAATTGTGCAAAGGACCCAAACTGCTGTGTGGTGATGTAGCTCGTTAAGTCAGGAATGAAACTCCGTAGAGACATCCAGTTAAATATTTCATCCTAGTTTGTGCATGAAGTGCCACAGTCAGATGGTGTTCATGCAGTACAGAGTCTTTCAACGGAATGTGTGTCATGATCAAGAACAGATAAAACATGTCCTTCCTCTCCCTGATCTTCTATGAGAGAGCCCTACAATCTGATATGCATCAAAACTGAAAGGCCTGACATGAGCACAGCCCCAGTGCCTCTCGTGTTATCATCTTTTCTTTTTTACATTTGATAATTACAGTCAAGTGACAACAAAAGCTGTGGTTTCCATCAATAATACATACCGTGGGAGTATCATTTGGACAAACTCGACTTTTAATAAACTTTCAGTTTTCTGCAGACATGCCCTTAGTCCTCAGAGTTGTATATTGTTTGCATAACCGCAGGAAATGCAATGTTCACATGGATGAATTAACATTGTATACTTTGAAAATATTGCAAATTGAAGTCTTAGGTCTACTTTGGCTGTTGAGTTTTTATTTGTTGTACAACAGTTGAATGATCCCAAAAGGCATTTTTCATCATCACCTTCTCATCCATATGATTGATTTTTCGTTATCAAAGGCTGTTCCCACAAATGCTGAAGGTCTGCTTCACCAAACAGGCACGTGCACAGTGAACACCGTGTTTCATCTTCCCCTCAGCCTGACAATCATCTTTGGAAGCAAAAGGTCAGGATTACGAAGGCTTTCATGACGATACCAACCAAAGCTTGTGGAAATATAAATTCAATCACTTGCCCCTCTTTAGCCCTCGTTTTCAATTCAGTTATTATGCCTTTAGAACCAAATATTGGAACAGGGAGGGTATTTGTCAAGCTTTAAAAAACATTCGAGATGTTTTTGTTGTTGTATGCCTTGTAGTCCTCCAAATCAAGTCACATCAGATATGTAGAGTAGAAGAAGCCTTGATACTGTCACCGTTTCACAAATGTCCTCTCTTAGTAACAAAGGTGGAATTAGCTTCACTTTGATGTAATGCTGCAAACCTCTTTGAGAAAAGGCAAGGGTGAAAAAGGGAGTCAATCCCCATAGACCTCCATGTTAAAATGCCCAACTTCACAGCAGATTTGTGTATAACTCAGCCGTTTCATTTATATTTAAGCTTTAAATTAGACACAATCGTGGGTGTGGCTGCTTTGACTGATAACAAATTACAAAGACTGACAGCAATGTATATTTTACCTTCACCATATTAAATGCCACAGAACTTTGGCTTTTAACATGATTCCTGTACGGCAGAATTGTCCAATATGAGTGTTATTCCCAGGTAGATTTGGTTGAAAAAGTCTTTGCATGTGAAATTAATTGAAACAAAAAAGGCTTAGGTTTCAGGGAAAACTCTTAAAGGCACCAAACAGAAAAAGCCAACAATCTCCGAGTCCTTAACTTCTGACTGTTTTATGTGAAGAGCCTGTAGACTGTAAATCAAACTTTATTGCTTTACAGAATTTCTAATTGGTGCTTCTCCATTTTCTGTGAGGAAGCTGAGCAATCCATCATGTACCGGTCTTCTTTTAGATTTGCTGTTTGCACCTGCTATTGCACACAGAGGATATTAAGAAGCCGAGCCGAACGAGCAAAATAGCCAGGACTGAAGCCAAAATCCAATCCCACACGCAGGGCTACACTGTTTGGTTGATTTTCCATGGAAGCACATTCAATTGCTCCACTCCTGAGACTCTGTTTTCCAGAAAAGGAGGAAGAGATGGCTGGCTAATACCTGCTTCTTTTATAGTATCCGATCAGAATAAACACTGTACCTCAGAGGCACAAGGCCGGCTTCCAACCGTTTCTTTCCTTTTTTACCATTTGTTCATTTCATTTAGTTTTCATCATTGGGTGATGAGTCTAACACACCAAGAAGGCAGCTGGCCAGAGGTGTAGGACGATGGACTGGAAGATATGTAGACAGGCACGCAGACAGGCCATGTTGCCGACCACAGGGTGCACCTGTGGTTTAACTTGTGTAATGGGTCACAACTCACATGGTCTTCCCCCCGCAGGAAGTTTAGGGATGGTACTCGGTTGTAGCCAAAAAACAGGAACACGATGACCCAAATCTCTCCACTATTGCTCCAAATGCTTCTTTGAGGAGATTCTTTTTTTTTTTTTTGCACAATTTTGAGACACAGGCATACTAGTCATTCTGTTTTCAATCCCAATTATTTTTCCAAAAGACTTTTAAAGTGACGACATGCCTTAGTTTTATCATTTGTTTGTGTTATATCATACTGTACTGTATCTCCCGTTTGTTTAGCTGAGGAACAACTCAGCCTTCCACCTCCATCCCAGGGGACAAACACGTGGGGAGTCAAGAGTTGACACCAGGAAAAGGGAGTTGTCTGCGGGGAAACGGGGAGACGCAGCAATGTGACTCTGTGCCAAATGTTTACAGGCAAGCTGACATAGTTAGAAGATGGAAAAGGGCTGAAACGAGGCTGTCTCTCTCTGCACTCTTGTAGGAACGAGAGATAGGAAATCTAGGTCATCGCCACTGATGCATTGCAAAGCGAACTTCAAACAAACCTGGCCTTTAGCGCGGTGGCTCTCCAAAGCTGTGTTACATACCATCAGAGACCGATAGCCATTTTTTGCCAAGAGCTGCCACGAAGCGATGAATTAAGTCTTTCTCAGAGTGGAGAATAGGCACAAGCGACTCTATCTGTCAATCTTTCTGTTTATTTGTGTGTGATTATAGCTCACCATATGCATACAAAGAAACCATGCTTTTGGATACGTCTTTGGAAACAATTAGTTGGGCCCGTAGTTGGACCACATGCTAGGCTTCTACTCCTCCTCTGCCCTTCACTCGGAATTGCCTGAGGGAAGTCTTATCCGTAATTATAGCCCTGGGAATTGTGGTAAAAAGCTTTGTTCTGCTGTTGAAGGCTCGATCTGTCTATTTCAAGGGCAGCTGCTTGAAACAATAGTGTTGTGTTGGAAAGGATTTCTTTCGGAGGCGGTTCCCTCAAAATGCATTCGATTTGACTTTTTTTTTACTTTTCTCGATCTCAATGAAATCATTTCTCATGTGATTGTTAATCACTTTAGCTTTGATAGATTTCATTTATTTATACTGATATAATGATTTAGTAAGATGAAGAGAAAATGTATCAACTTAAAATGTCATTCGAGATTTACTGTTTTTCATAAAATCCAAACATTTGAATTTGAAGTGTCTTTACCAGTTTGTGGAACTTTTCAAAAGCCTCACAGTGCAGATGCATTCTGTTTTAGTTGAGATATTGCAAGCAACATAAAAAGCTCCCATTAGAAATGTATGAACTTAAAATCCAATTGAACTGAGACCCCATTAAAGAAAGAACAAAAACACAGCATGTAGTTCAGAGGAGAGAGTGTTTTGTACTCAACCTTGCAGAATAATTTCAGAATAATGTTTTCTCATGTGCTACATTGCTTAAGCTATAATTAATGGGGGAAAAGGCGCAGGTTGTAGGTTTATTCATAGCTGAGTATAGGAAGGCTGTGTGACTGAGTGCTAAATAAACGGCGCTGCCTGCTCTTAGCTAACACACAGGCTGAGTGCTGAAGTGAATGTGGAAGTGCCAAAAGATGCAATTACTTATTGCTGCCACATAGGAGCTCCAAAAAGACCTCCCATAGTTCAATGGAAAATCTCATTCTTCTATGTACAACATTACTTTCAGCTATAGCTTGTAGTACATTGGCTACACGAACACTACAGGCATCACGTGTCAAAATGTGATGTGACATTGCTGATGCTGTCCATGTTCCTCTGTGACAATCTTTGAAATTGCCATCACAGCAGAAGGGATTGGCAGTAAATACATGAATGTAATCCAGTGTCACTGTTTGTACGGTTTATCACCTACAACCAGACTGGGGGAGTTTGAGTGGTGACATAGATCAGTTTGCAGGTCATTAGTATATCAAAGACAATTGGAGCCGAACAAACACCTCAGCTCAGGACTTTGCTCACAATCTCAGTGAGTCCATGATCAAACTGTTTGAGAAGGCTGGCTACTTTCTCTGTATATGCCAAATCCAGATCGTCATCTATCGAATGAGTCACTGAGTGACCGGTGTCCATATCTGATTAACAATGTTTACAGTATTGATAGGATTCTAGCTCTGAAGGCATACAGTGGAACAGGAATCTCCAACGTTATGGATACCATACCACCAACCTCCCTGTTCGTAAGCCAACACAGACCAGTGGCTCGTAACTCATCTTTGACAGTCTTACCGGCTGATATATATGCCCCGCATAATATCTTAAATTGGATAATCCTGTACTTCACACACTTGGGTGAAAGCATGGCACTCCCACTGAGCAGCAAGCAATGTGGTAAGATCATGTTTTGCTGCCAGCAGTGTGGGAGGCATTGTGCATTTTAGGAAACAGCAGTTGAATGGTCATTTATTAGTAACATGAGATGCCCACATTATTCTAATTCTGTACCAATAGGTTTGTTAATGTTTGTCGCTGGGAACACAGCCCATTCATAGTGACCCAAAATGTACTTGAATCCACCTTAAGCACTCCACTTGTGGCTCATTCCTTCCACGTCAGTATTAATGAATACTTCTTGTTTCATCTTGAGGTGCGTATTTAAGACCTTTAGACCTATGATCTAAGGTTTGGCATCAAGCACATGTGGGCCACCTGGGACCATTTCCATTAATTTGGCCAAGCGTGATGTCCATATGAAGGCCGAGAGCTTTTTTGTTTCAGCGTACTGAATATCTTGATTGCATCATTTATAAATCAAAGTGCAAGGCCTGGATAGCCTTGTTACCACTACAAAGCCAAACAGAGCTCACTGGGAATTACTTATTATTCATATCACTGTATTACCCCCGAAACAACATTTCAGGGAAACATGCAGGCCATCGTGGATAGCTCAGACCCGGTGCATTCACGTTCCATTAAACACACAAACACCAGAGTAGGTTGGCTTTGAAGCAGTGACATACAACATGTCCTTTATCAAGTCCATTTAACCGTATTCAGCTTTAAAATCACACTTTTCTTGTGCTTTTGAAGCACTTTCACTTGTTTCAAGTATTCTTGGAACCGGTTACAGTGAGTCTGCTTATGTGAATGCGACGTGGTTTAAAGCTCTGGTGCATGACGGCCTGCAGCGTGGTTTCTGCACAGCCATCAAGATGTCACATGTTCTGCATTTCAATGCTGACTGTTATTCTGCTTGATGAGCCCCAACTGTGATGTACAGTAGACCACGTGGCAGAAGTGGCACTGTACACCAATAATGAATGGGGGGGATTTGAAAAAGGAAAGATTATACCCATTCAAATAATTATTAAGTTAAAATAAGATTAAGAATAATTGAGAATCTGAGAGGTATTTTCTGTGGTATACTATATTAAATTAGCTCGCTGCTTTGCTATTTTAAGTAGAACTAAATGGGAATGGCAAAAACCTGAATTTGTCTCTCTTCTTTGATTGACCATTAGATGAGTCATATATATTTAAAGGCTATATAGAAAGTGTAATTCACTTTAAAAAGTAAAAAAAATGGGATAAATCATCATCCCATTCGGGGAATTAAACAGTCATTAAGAGCACAGAATCATAGCAGCTCAGAATGGTTGGCTGACATAGTTAAGTTCTGAAATGAAAAAATATATATATTTTAATTTTAGGTTATTATATTTTTCCCAAATGTGTTTCAGTTTGAAGAAGAAAACTCAAAAGTGATGTTGTTTGCATAGATTTAATGGGGCATAGAACAGAAGAAAGGAAGTGAAATGGAGGGAAACGTTGCTTTAGCTAAGCGTTTGCTTTCATCTATTTTCACACTGCATCACAGAGCTGGATACTATATCAGGTATATTGTTAACTTGCAATGGTGTTGCATTTTCATGATAAGCCTTTCTCATTTAGACAAGGCATAGCATGGAAAGCACCGATGTACTGTAACATACTGTGCTCGGGAATCATGTTAGTGAGCCAGTAAACACATGAGCAGGACCTTGAAATTACTCATGATGGGAAAATAAATAGAATTTGAAAGCATCTCCACAGTTATAAAATCATGTGTAACTTCTTCCCTTGGCTTTTTATTGGGGATCATAGCAGCTTTTCATCCAGTCTCATGTAAAGTGAACCTATTTTTGAATTTAAAGAGATGTGCAGGGCTCCACAGGGACTGCTTCTACGGGGCACAGAAATCTGTGCTACACTCCGGCTTACATCTGAGCAGAATTAAACATCACGTCAAGTGGCACATACCTTTTGAATGTTAAGCACATACTGTATCTCCACTTGCCTCAGATATCATGCTGCTCCCTCCCATGTGTACAGTATACAGTGTGTAAATATATATGTATATTTGTGTAGGGTCTGATTTTCTTCTTGAGCTGCATCATCAAAAAAGAATTGCAGGACTGCAAACGTCTACGGATTCTGTGTATACGCCACTACTTTGCATTAGCAAAATCTGTTTTGGAGGAACTATACAGCGCTTTGATTTTAATTGTTCATGCTTTCGCGCCTGCCCAAACACTTAGTTTATCCAAAGAACGAGTATTATGGTATGGATAAGGTTATGTAACTTATGCCAATTGTGTAACATGCCTGAACATGTGGCCGACAGAAGGGTCAGTCCATTAGCACACTGCTCACCATTAAGTCTTTTCTAAGGTTAGCAGGTCACTCACCCTCCTTGCACTCTTTTCTCCATCAATTTACTGTACAGCTCGTACCTTTCTGCAGAAAGTAACGGTTGTAGAGAGCTTCAAACACTCACCGTCAAATAAAGTGCTTTCATTATTACCCAGCAATCACAGCAGCTTTGACTCAAACGCACGTAGACCTGTAATGGTGCCATGCCGAGACCGGGGTCGAGGTGGGTGGTATACGGGTAGCGTTTGGTGGCCCAGCGGGGGTCTGCCAATGCTACAGTTTGTCTTCTTTATTTTCAACTGTGATGGACAACACTTCTTTTTCCTACTTTCATTCTATAATTGGTTTCATAAGGTTCATGCAGCCCAATTAAAGTGTGTCTCGGCATTTAACAAAAGTCACTTTGGAGTTTGGGTAACAACTTTGGTGTTTTTGGAGCAAAACCAAAATGGACTAATGTGTTTGTAACATGATCAAAGCATGAAAGCCCATACCTAGCTATGAAGAAAAGCTGAATATGAGCTCTCGATTTGTCATTGGTTATATTTAGTTGTGAGATCAGCTATCACCATGTATAGCCTTATACCTGAATCACTGCTTTTCTGTTTTGGTTTTGGACTATATTCTCCCTCTTTATGAACCTCTCTGCAGTTCATTTTAAAGAGGAAAGAGATCTACATATTCAGGTATGCAATGTGGATACTTGGTGCAGCACAAGTCAGGGCCATTTTACCCCAAATGTCCTCCTTTTGTTGAGTTAGTTTGAGCGGGTGAGGCGAGGCCATTCAGACAAGCTTGTGACTAAAACCACTTTAAGAGTAAATGATGGCTCCCTGACAAGAATTAGCATTATGAGCTGTCAGATGTAGGCCAGGAGGGCTGTAACCAGACATACCTCTGCCAGGGCAGGCAACGATTTATTCTAGGAAAGTAGGGAGTCAGTTCAGTGACTTTTTCTTTCTTACATAAGGCTGGAAAGAAAGCTGTTATCAAAGAAATAAACATCCAGGTGGGATTGTGTCGTAGACGACTGAATGTGGATCTTCATCACTAGTTTTAAGATGTTTGTGACATAACAGAGGCAAACCAACATTTTGTTTGTGATAGGGAGCGAGCTCCACAAAAGCCTGAACAAAACGAACAAATGGACGCCTTAACTCCCCAGTCGAATGCACCATGCAGCATGAAATTAATAGACTCCCACAGCTGACATGACATGGTGATTTCTACTGTCAGGGAAACCAATGTCCACCATGCACAAATTGTCTGTTCTGTCTTTGTTTGCCATAGCAGGGGTTCATTGTGGCTTTGCAACACCCGATGTGTTGCCTTCCCTCGCATGCTGAAAGAGACATGACATAGGAGGGAATATGCTCGCCACTTGGTGCCTCAATACGTCAAACTGATCTGTGTGCAACAGACTGCAAGTAAACTACACTGCTGTCACATCCAAGAACTCTCTGTTGACTGATACGAATCACATATTCTCATATTTGCTTTGTGGTCTTGAAAACAAATATCACTTTCCATTAATGTCAATATATCCATATTCATACAACCCTGTTATTAGAGGAATCTGACAATGTAGTGTGCATGCACAAGTTCATCTCATCTACTGTATAAGGCGCAGATGAAAATGATGTTGTTTTTGCTCCTGCTGCCTCCTTTGCCATTATTCAATTATAGGAACACATTAAAAGGGGCATTATAGCTTTAATAGGCAGGTTTGTTATTCACTGTAATAACTGACATGTTGAGATGCTTTCTGCTCGATCCTGCTGGTACTCTGTATTTGGTAGGCAGTAATTGGAGAAGGGCTTCGAGGCTTCCTCCAGTGACCTCATTACCCCAATTAAAAGTGTAGCCTTCTCTGAAAACAGTCCGTCTCACAAAGTGATGTCTGGTTATCACTCGCAGTCCAAATGAGGTTGAAACACGCAGCTGAGGAAGCGGGGCATGGACATATGGCTGTGCCTTTTACAGACTCCTGCATTGGGTTCTTCATCTTTCGTTCATTTAGCCAAAAAGAATATTATTACTGTCAAAATAACCCTGATGCTGTAGTTGTGAGCCACAGACGTTCTATGAATACTGAAGGAGTGTCTGGTTGGTATGCTAATAGTTAACCATGCAAGAAACATTTAGATTACACATTTTCTAAACAAACATATAGAAATCTGAAACGATCTGCAGACTAAACCAAAGACACTGTATCTCTCTCTGCAATCTTAAACTGTGTGCAGTAACGCTCCCTGTTTACTACCCAGTGCATTTTTACTTTACACCAATTCATTGTTTCTCTGAGTGTCCAAACTCTTGGTGTATTCTCAGTTCATTTTTGAGGGGACTATGGTGTCTCTGTGTAGAGCCGAATGAAGAGCATAGATGTGCCTTTTAGTATTGTTTCTAATAATTGTTTGGTGCATGCTGTTTTTTTTTATAGCAGGGTTACACCAATAATACTTTAGTCCTGTATAGTCACGTGTAACCGGAGATAACCTCAAAAGCCCAGCCTGTGTTCATATGAGTCATTAAACAAGATGTGTTACGAACACTTCTCCTCATCTCATCATCTTTCCATCACTCCAGGGAGAACACCATCTCTCACACACACACACACACACACACACATACACACACACATGCACCATAACCAATTTAAGCAAGTACTTGCAGAAATGTTCCCTTTTAAGATATTCTGCTTCAAATCTGACTGAGATTCTCTGCTCTTTTTTTGTTGTTATTGCAGATGTTGTTGTCGTGTTTTCTCCAAAGATTTTACTCAACGTAAAAGTTGGTTAGATGCTGATTTTACAACTACTTTTTGAAGAATTTTATTTCCAAAAACGCTGCATCTCCACACTTGCAAGACAAACTTAACTTCAAATAAACGGCTCAAATAAATCGTTCAAAGTTCTGCAACAGTTTGTGATTCACAATCTGGGTTTCACCTTCACATAGTTAATCAATTTGTCAGAAGACATGACATGTTTTCCACACAGTATATCAGTAGATGTGTCACTTTTAATTGGAACAGTCTAACGCTTCATACCGTTGTTGTCAAGTGGAAATATATTCCGAAATTGTCCGCTTTTGAGAGGGTTAGAAAACAGCCTCGGCGATGATGTGTTTTTGAGTTTATAAATTGGGTTTTGAGAGTGATTCATAAAACCATTAACCCATAGTGGAAAATAACTGAACTTATCCAGATGTACAACACAGGAGTAACAGGATTTGTACATCACAGCACAGATATGATAACTTTGTCGTGATTTTTGGATGTTACATCAAATCAGTGGACTTGTTTGAACACCGCGTCGCTGCTCTTCCAGGCTGTCACACAAGTCCTCAAACCAGCAGATGACATTCCGCGAACAATCGACCCTCACTACAGTCGTACACTGACCGGTTGATTGAGTTGAGGCCGTTTGCGGACGACAGGCTCAGAAGGGCCGAATCAATGCCGTGTTTGTCCACTTCTCTGCTCATTAAGGAACCTCTATTCACATCAGGGTCTGTGTATGACAAAGAAAGCTCACAAGTGCACATTTTCAGTCCAAGGAGGGTGGGTTTTTTCTCCTTCTCAAAGCCCTCCCCTCATCGAAATTCGCCTCACAGGAACACTGTGCCAGAGGCCAAAGTCTTGACAGGGCTAACCCAGTGAGAGGGAAGTCAAACAAGTTTTTTTTTTTTTTTTAACGGCCTGGCTCGCCGACAGGGAGGCCTGCTTACCTTCTAGTCCTTAATCTGTATCACACCTTTTCAGTTGAGGAAGAAAGGCGGCCTCACTGTCCATTCATCAACTTTTAGTGATTCAGGGTTTTGTCTCCTCCCTGTTGGGTTGGACTCCTTGGCGACTCATAAATACTGGCAATACCTGAACTGTGCAGATTGAAATCCTTTCAGGCTCTTCAGTGGACCCGTCACATTTATCTTAGTGTAGTTAATATTGAGCAGGAAAAGGACGGTGATAAATGTTGATACAATGGAATGAATACTGCTGCCAGGTGTGATGTACTGCACAGTTATGTAAACTAAGGACCACTGTAAAGTCTATTTTGAATACAAAACAAGTTTTTCATTAGAAACATTTGCCAGTGCAATTGGAGAGTTTTCTGTTTCATCACAATGTAATGAAATCATGATTGCCTTCATGAGGCACACATCTAATTTAGTTCTAATTGCTAATGGACCATAGCATTTGGAACATTGTCTGTTGAAAATGAAGGTTTGGTTTGTGCAAGGTCAAGCAGCCCTTTCACATAATTAAATGGGATTTGGATGGGCTGCTTTATTTTAGTACTGTTCATATTATCTAAAGTACTAGTTCCTCTAAATTGCCAGAAAACACATCTTTAAAATGAATGGTGTTTACAAAATTACAATACAGCATGTATTCTCCGCTTAGTCCTTAAATCAACCAAAAGTAAAGCAATCGTATTTCCAAATATTTGTATTAATAATGTGCTTTGGATATAAGAAGCTGTGATTATGTAAGGAGGCTGTAGGAATTTCTAAAACCATTTTTTGACTTCTCATGATCTCCAGAAAAGACAACAAACTAACCCATGTCCTCCTCCATTGAAATGTGATTATATTGCCACATATCTCACTCATTTTGTGCAACTATTAAATATTTTGACATAAGTGAATTTCTAAGCTAAAGCGTATTTGTTTATACAGTTGGACTTTTCTGTTACTTCCATTGGGCGGCAGTGCGTGTACCCTCAAACCTGTGCTGCACCGCAATGCCTATGCGTCTGTGCGCTCTATTCTGCACTCCATCTTCCGGATCACAAAGTCAAATTCATTCCGACATTGTGACTCTTTGGTTCTCGAAACTGGCGCATGAGGAGGAGTATTTTCCTCTTGCGTGTTTGGGTTCGGTCAGTGCGCCATTTATAGAGGACGAAGACTCCAGAGGAACGCAGGTCTGACTGGAGCGTTCACTGGTCAAGTCGCACAGATTTAGGAAACCTCACCTCTGCTGTGTTCTTCAAAATAAGAGCTGCACAGGAACATAAAAAAGCATAAGTATTGAGAGCAGCCCCGAAGACCAAAGAGGAAACAAACAGGCCGATAAAACGGTAACTGCGAGGTATCAACAGATTGGGTGGAAATACAGATGCACTGCAGTTGTTCAAATAACCTGTCTGCAAATACAAACCCATTATGATTTGATGACATAATGGTGTGCTTTTATTTTGAGGGCAAATCCCCTCGTGTCCTGTTCTGTCTCAGTCAACTTCTGCTGACTTGATGCATCTCGCGTTGACACAGCGGCACTTTGAGAGCGAGCGAGGGGGAGACGGCATCCGATGTGTCTTTTTCTGCACATCACTTTGGAAATTTGCGCTTGTTTAGTCCTGCTTGAAGCGGTGCTCACCTGCAGGACTGTGTGGCTGCGAGCGGCCGAGCAGCTGCTTTAACAGGAGAATCAGACTGATTGCCTCCTCTGATTTAGCTCTTCATTGATTTTGTCGACATCCCCCTGATCACTGTCATGGTTTTCTTCATTTTCTTCTCTCCTGCTGTTTCAAAGTGACCGGCTGCAGGTGTCTCTGTGCTCCGATTTGCGCCAGTCAACGCTGGCAATATGTAATTTTGGGATAGACGCTGCGTTTTTTTTTGGAGAAGTGGACTATTTCACAGCTGGGATCCCTTGTGTTTTTCTTTACTCTGTAGACCAGAACAGATTGTGATACACCGTGATGGTGTGGGGCTATCGGAACTGACAGCAGAGTACAAGCTATCCTTTGGAAACTGCTTGTGGGTGAGTTCAATGTATGTTTCGATCTCTGCGTCTCCAAAGTTGGTCGGATGCTCGTGCTGCCTTCTGTGGATATGTTTAAACCAGTTTGTGGGCAGCGGCGATTCATTTGGGTGACGCTGACTTTTCAGATCTAAATAGATTTGCATCACGGATGCACGATCTCCTAATATGCGGCACTTCCATGCGCATTTGGAGTGAATATGTTTTCCCCTAATTGCGCATGAATCTCAGCTGCTCTTTTTGTTTTAGTTGCGGACGGAGCCTCCTTGATGGAAGTGCTCACAGCTGCAGTACGACAGTGAAGTGGACTGCTTAAGTCTTCTGTATTCTTTCGTAAAACCCAATCATCCAAAAGAAAGCGGTCACAGTGTGTCAGTGTACACGAGCTGGTCATTTTACGCACTATTTTTTTTTTTTTTTCGACATTCATAGTGTAACACTGTGCGTATTTTCATGTCGCTCCGGTGCGTCAGCAATGTATGTGTGCATGCGTGCCTGTGGGAAGATCGTGATTGCGTGCGCGTGTCAGTGGATGTATGCGAATTTGTGCACGTGTGCGCGTGTGTTTCAGAGGAGGCAGGTGAGAAAAACCGGTCTTACTTATTTCGAATGATTTCTGCTGAGCGATTGCTGGAAGTGTCAGCTCCTCTCCTCGGTATTTGCTCGTATTTCCTCTCCTACCCCTGCTTCCTTGGCTGGATGATGGCCTATGATTGTCCACATGGATGTCAGAGCTCCACTCTGGCTCCGCCAGTTACACATATTCGCAGAATCAGGAAGTTACACTGCTGTAAAGTTAGAGCGGATGCTGGTTTAAAGAAAGAGGGGGGAGGGGGGGCTTCCTATTCCCTCTTCATCCACTACAGATGAGTTACAGAAGGTACTGTAGCCCTGCAAGTTGTATTTCACCATTTATCAACGACTGCTGCAGAGATGCTTCTTTTATCGTGCCTTTTTTTTTTTTTTGGTAAATCTATTAGAGACCATAACGTCCTCTCAGGCCAAGGCCTACAGGCAGTGTACGCCTTACATTCAGCCAGCTCCTCATCAATCGCATGCTTGTCAACAGGAACATTTTCTCCCCATTTCCTCTGCTCCAAAACCCACTTGCATCATGCTCTGCCCTAAATCTGTCCACTCCTATTTCTTCTTGACACTCTGCTTAAGGTGGTATGTTTTTGGTTGTTTTAATAACATCTTTATCCATCGCCAACATCTATGGTTAAGCTTTGCCACAGGAGCAACCAGCAGCACATGAATTTATAGGTAAGTGGCAGTGGCCACTTAACGGATGCCCTGCAGCTACATATTGAGCTGAGTCGAGTGCTCGCACACAGACATTGATTTAGACAGAGATTATGTCATCCGGCATTGGCACTTTTTTATGCTGGTCAAGTTTACCCAGCGGCATTGAATTCCTCTTCTGCTATCTGATGAATTAAGTGTAGGTTTAAAGGGCATGCTAATGCACCAATAAAGCCCTTGTTTCATTGGCGAGTTCATTTCAAATATCATTTTGGATACTTCATCAGTGTTAAAAAGCATTTTCACACTGACGGCACATTTTAATGCCTCACTTTCTTAATAAACCCAATTCCCACATGAACAGTTTTCAACCCAGTACAATGAGTTACTTATTTGTGGTGTTTTCAATAATATGATGTCTCAGAAAATGGTCCACTTTGTGTTTTTTTCCCCCACAATAATTTACATTTAACCTCTTTTCGTATTTCAAGAGGCAAACCCCAAAATTACTCTAAAACGTATGATGACAAGCATTTGTAAAAAGTGCTTGACCCCGTTGAGCTTGTAGTGCTCTCTGGTCTGGCAGACTGAGCGATCTGAAGACACCACACGTCCCCCCCCC
>NW_022280042.1:3547143-3592850 GCF_004355925.1 Anarrhichthys ocellatus
TTGATACTTTTCATTTTCATGGAGCTGTCACCAATGCCTATTGGCCTTGACTTTGCAATCAAGGGGCGGGCAGTCAAATGCTTTCAAATGAAAGAGTTCATTAATATAGTGGGAAATAAGGGTTGTCTGGCTGTGCAATATTGGCTCTGTGTGAGGAGTGATTGGAGCAATTGATGAGGATTTGTAAGGAAGAACGTTGATGTGGAAGTGGAGAGGGGCCACCTCAATCACGGCAATTAAATTAATTAATAAGACTCAAGGGGAAATGGAAATACCGAGAGGCGATCCAGCATGTGTGACCATATGCATGTGTGCAAATATCATACTTCAGCGTGAGCGCCCTCCATTCTTTCTCGGCCCTGCTGTCCAGACATATTGACTGTTGTGAAAGCTGTGGACGACATGCGTAACAGACATGCTCTCAGTTAAATCTTTTAAAAATCCAATTCCCGTGAAGATGAGATTCCTTTGTCCCCAAGCCTTGTTCCATTTTCCATCGCAATCATCGGGCATCGATCCGATTCAAAGCTATTTATTTTTGTTGCAGCCATCATGTCATGAATTGACAAGTGTGTAGATCGGGTAGATTACAATATGTCTGGGAATGTCGCCTCGCTCATAAAAGAAGAATCATGACTGCAGAGGGCGAATACCAACATTTCAATCCTTGCATTTTTTAAGGCATTAGCATTTCTAGGTACAACTTTCCATTCATTGTTTTAACTCAGCAACACTGGAGTGCCAGATTATAGGAAGCAGCCTTTCTTTAAAGCAGTGGCTTGTGGCCTTTTTGGCTTGTGAACTGTTCAAACAGGAGCAGCAATATTCTTTTTTCCCCCTCATGTTTGAATAGTTCCCACTGTCACCAGCGAAGTATTATATTAATTTGCATCCATTTATTTAATTTTCCAAGAGGTGGGCGATATCCCTAAATTACACCAATACAATATATTCTGATCTCCATTTTTTGGAAGAATTGGATACCACGAAGTTTGTAAATATCTCTCTGGTGGACCTCAGCAAGGTTTCCCCCTTTCTAGTACACAGCAGTCCTTAAAATGTCATTTTTTAGAATTATGTCACCACAATGTAGGTTCTGTCAGGCCAGATCGAGAGTTCAACAGAAGTTAGCTTTGTCCTCTGATCTGTTTTCTGCAGAAACAGGAAACGAAACCCTTGTGTCCCTTTCAGGAAACATAGCAACAATGATCGCTTGCTGATGGGCGACGAGGCTGTATGGAGAAAGAAATGGCCTTCAAAATGGGCCTCCCATTCACTTTGTGGCCCTCCAGCTCTCTGTGTGCCCTTCCATGCTGTTATTCAGTGGAGAGGTATCAAAAGAACGGTCTTATTTTTGAGACCGTGATCTGAATGCCTTCATGTAGGCCGCGGTGCTAGCTTTATTTACATTCTTCATGTAATGGCATTCATATCCAAACACTTAATACCACAATAAAAGCACGGTAATGGTTCCACTTCCAACTGTCTCTGTACATTGCTCTTGAAAACAACAAACAATATGCAAGCTATTCTGTGTATATGTGTGTGTCTTCAGGGGGGGGATCAAAGCATAAAGTTGACCAGAGTCAAATGCAATTTAAAAGCTCTTTATATTCCCATTTGTTACAGCAGAAAATAAAAGGACTCTGGGTCAGCCACAGCGCAGCTCGCCCCGCAGCATAAATGTTGTGCCGGTCAATTGTAGCACCGCTAAAATGAAGAAAGAGGCGACGAAACACTCATGTTGCACTTCCTCCGATGAAATGGCCATCTATGGCATGAGCAATTACCTCAATATCCCGTATTTCTCTTTGCTAGGGGCAGGTGGCGTTTAGAATGAATGCGTTTTTCCTCCTTTTTAATCAGCAGTAGAATGGGAAGCCCATTGCTATAAGCAAGAGGGCGGAATTATGATTTTCATCCTTTCTTCTCAGACCCACTGTCATCGTGCCATGTCTGCAGGTGATCCTCAGAGGCCCATGCAGCCTAGAAAGATGGAGTTGATGCGTTTTAGATGGCTTTTAGAGAGATGTGGACGGAGGATGGAAATTGCATGCCAGGGGAAGCAAAATGAGCAATTTTTCCTCCCATTTCCCATCCTCTCTTCACCGGATCTGTGCTTACTCTTTCATGAAGGCTTTGTTTTGACATTCCATACATCGGTGTGGAGATAAAAAGTCGTGCAAAATGCCAATTGACAAGGTGGGTGGGTGGGGGGGGAGAAGGAGACTGTGCAAGATAATGCACTATCACAACTACCTGTATTTATGCACATTGTGACCGGTGTTCTAAGTGGCTGCTGGTGAGGCATTCAGACGATTCAGGAGAGCCCATTTAGGGTGCTGTGTTCTCAGCAAAGGCTTTTATGCATTCAAAAGAAAAATGCTCATACTATTATCCACAGCATCTACTTTAGTGGAAGCTATAGTATTTACAGCTAACCTAAACCTGCCTCTAGTACAAAATGGGTCTTTTGATCAGAAGAAATTCATACAGAGGCTGTGTCCATTACTGTCCATTTACTTCACACCATTGCATTTGAGTGTGCTGAAAAGACAGATCACAGATTAAACTCAAGTTTTACATTTGTTTTCTGGTTCACCACCTGCTTAAAACATTGTCTGAACAAATAAAGGACCACAAACAACTTTCTTCATTTAATAGAAATCATTTTCTTTTCTTAATCTGTTTTTTCCTAAATAACTTGTATTACAGATACAATTAAAGCCAGAGTGTAGGAGAGACAAAACACCTTTTACATCATTTATCATCATTTCATTCAGTCACGTGAGGCTGATCATTCCTGAGTGTGGGGTTTGATGAGTTATATCATTTTAATTTCCCCCGAAACATTGAGGCGAATAAATTAATTCCAGTGTTCAAGAGAAACCATAATCATATGCTGGGTTATTGAATAAAGACTTCACAATCAGATTTTCAAAACATACAGACGCATCAGAAACAGACGTCGCTTCACGTGACGCTACAGAGGAATGGACGTCGCATTTCTCTTAAAACATATTTCCTTGTTTCCTCTCTCCTCGTACGGTTTCCTTGCGTCTCTCCATGCATCCCTGGTGGGAGGGACTAGGACGCAATTATGAGACTTGGGATGTCCCCATGGCATTTGACACAAAAAGATCATTCATAAGCATCCATCTTCCTCCTCACTATAGAGTTAACTATTTAGTGTTGATAAATAATCGTATCCTCCATGGCTTCCTAAACTGACTCCTTTTCTTTGATTGCCCCCCTTTTCTAGCCCTCCTCACTGTATTAATTGAGCGCTGAATTTTAGAACCTCCATTAATAAATGTATGCAGTTTGACCCAGTTCAGCTACAGCACCCTGAGCCACAGCATCATCTATATAAATTCAAACACAGCAATTCCAGTAATAATCCAATCCCCAGTTTGGCTAATGATGGTAATAATTTCAAGCTGCCTTTGCATTACAACTGAGGGGGTTACTGGTGTGCCTTTTTCCCAGCCAGAGCCACAGCCTGTCTCCCCCTTGCTGGACCGGACCCACAGAGACCGGCTCTCAACAGGGTTCTTGATTTATGGGCCACTTTACAAGAAGGGCCTGGGGACGCAGCACTCCTTGTCCTCCGATATTGAATCTCGGCTGCCTAGCATGGAGATGCGGGTTGTCTGTTATTATGTGGAAGCTTATTTGCATTGCGCCGTTAAGCTCTCAGTGGTAACTACAGCATGTCTGCTCACCTTAGCACTTACGTTCAGTTTTGCTTGCAGGGCTGTTTGGTTCGGACATGCAAGGGACATTTTCATAGGAAAGGTGCTGTGAAGACGATTAGATTTTCACATCGACATCTTTGTGTGTTTGTAATGTAGTTATGAACCCTTGAATATACATAACATTTAATCAGTTATGCTTTCTGTCCTGTGAGGAAGGTATGCTTTGTTTGGTTTAAATTTCACTACATGATCAAATAACTCGAATGCCAAATGCGGCACATCCATCATTACTCTTAGCTTTGTGCATTCATCGATGATGAAAGCTGCAGTACAACCTCAACAAACAGAGTCAGATAAATTAACTGTACCATTTCAAGCACATTGTCTGTCAGAAGAAAGACTTTGCTTCTTCCTTCAAAGACTTTTCTTTTATTTGTTGCCGTTGGCTGGATTTGCTCCTTTTTTGGCTCAAATTGATTCTTCCTCGTATTTGATTTGATTAATAAAATCATCAAGATGAATGTTTCGCAGCCTTAATGGTTATAGTTGCTGTAGGGTCGGCGTTTATTATGTTGTGTTAATAATCTGACAATCCTCTTTCATTCCCTCTTAAATCAGCCCATGGTTCTGCTGCTTAGACAATACAATGTATTCAACTCAAGTGATGTGGCAAACTACACAAACTCATTTTTTAGGCCTCCCCTTTCTACATTTTTGCAATTTAACAACATTTGTGTTAGAAATTGTATTGGACCTTTTATTATGTTTTTGTGTTAACTATAAAAAAGATGCTCTGTAGTACCAGAGGATCTCAACCATCCTGCTTTCTTTAGAGCCCACCCAAAAAAACCCATATCCAACCGAATCTTTTCCTCCTGTAAAACTATGCAGTGTTCTTTTACTTTGTTAAAGTCAGAGCTCCTTGAAGAGCTCCGACTTTGATGCTCTCCAATGAATAGCATTAGCATACTGTAGAGTTGGCTAGAGACTCGTCGGTTCAGCAGCAGATCAGTCTCAGTGTCACAGATTTAAATTTAGGTGTTGAGTAAAAATGTATGTTCAAGGTTGTGTGTGAGCGAGAGATAAAGAGAGGAACGCTTCAGCCTGTGAATATCTCTTGGCTGCCATTGGAAGTCTCTGTGCATGATGAATTTTCATTTTTATTTCGCATTGGGCATGTTTCTCTGAAATACACCTCCTGCTGCTCCAGTTAGATGGAGCTAATGTTAGACTTCAGATAACCCTGCAGCATACGTGCCATTCACCAACTACTGTAGCACGCTTCCTCTCCAAGTGAATCCTCTTCCAGACCTTTAACTCTGACCGTGGTTCCACAGTTTGATTGACACCTGCAGTACAGATCGTGCCTGGGAGGGGGGGGAGGGGGGTGCATATGCGCTTGAGTTTAACTAACTTGCTGGCATTTGTTACAAAAATAACTTTGAGACTCTACGAGTGCCCCGAGTGAGTGGAGTCGACGCAGATCTTGTCACATCGCTGCTGCAAGAATAAGTGCAAGTTTGATGAGCCAGAGATGTCTTTTTACCTCCAGTGTGCAGTGGCTGTTTTGATAGTATAAAGAGCCGCAGTTGTGTTCAACACAATCTGACAAAACCTCACCACTGTCCTATATGTGGTTGAAATTGATTGCCTGTAACAGGTTTACGAGAAAAAGTGTTTTGAGGCTGATATCAAAGAGTGACAAATGATGTGCGATTCAGCAGAATCGTCAGTATTAATTTAGCTGCATGTGAATCCTCATGGTGCTATGTTGCTATAAATCCATATACATCAGAGTTGATTTTTAGACAGCCGTGAGTGAACAAACAACTCTTTGACAGCCCTAATAATTGTCTGTGTTTTGAAAAAAAAAAAAAGACTGTTAAGATGGTAAAATTCAGATGTTAATCACTCTGATGTCAAAATCAGGATAGTTTGCACAAGACCCTACAGTTACCAGATTAATCCCCAGCTATTTGCTCCTCTGCTGCTTGGCACCACCCCATGATACTGCCTCTCAGGGTTGCCCTCTCCTCTCGCTCTATTCTTCTCCCTTTTCCAGCCCTCATTCATCCTCTCTCCCTCTCAGTGATTCCAGCAGGCTCTATCTTGGTCTTCTTAGCCCTGGCCTGGAATATCCAAAGAGAGAGCTCCGTTCATTTAATGTCATCCTTATTTCGCTGACAGCCAGACAGGGTATAGAATCTAGTTAGCAGGCCGCTCAGGTAATGGGACTAAGTATTTGATGTGACTGCAAAGACAATTTGGATGTGCATGTGTGTGTCCATAGAAGTCTTTTAAAGTGAATTTTTCCAAGCTGACCGGTGGCTAACAGCTCCCAAGACCAAAATTAAGAAATATCAGTTGTGCATTATATTACTGTATCTGCCATATTTCAAGTTTCTGTCACTTCTACATCACTTACTAACAGTCACATGACAAGCTAAAAGCTGGCTGTTTATTTCTTGAGCTCAACATTCCCAAAGTAGATCTAGTGAATTAAGAGTTTGTCAGATTTTATTTATTTAGCCCCAAAATATGTTACATTCACGGTATTTGGTGTTTCTCCATCATAATTATATTCCTACAATGATAGGCTTTTAAACCATATTTAGACCATGATATATTTCAACATTTACATGACTATATAATCCAAGCTAATCCTGTTAATAGCCCTGATAAGTAATGGTTTTTGCATCACCGTAGAAATATAGAGAGCTGTGGCAACATGTTGTTGCTGGATAGTCAACTACTACCATCATCATAGTTTAAAGCAACGTCTGGGCCTGTGGTCAAGTATGAACGATTTTTAAAACGATATGTCTTCTGTTTCATCCTCACCACACAGAGACAAATTAGCCACTGAAAGAAATATACATGCATGCCGCTGCTGCACACAGTGTGTCTCTTTTGGTTCTTCCTTTTTCATCTGTTGATTGTGCTCTTGATGCTTTGTGCTGTTTTTATTCTCACTGTTGTCAGGGAGGACGTGGACTTAGTGCATATTTTTACACTCACGCGGAAGAAACATTTAATTCAAGGACATTTACGGTGTGGAACATGTATGCCGATTGTGCTCGAGAAGTGACCTCTCCTCTCTCTGTCTCTCATGCGTGCATGTCAAGAACATGGAGGCTCGTGGCTGCCGGGTTATTAGATAATCCAAAATGGAATAATTCAGTGAGGAGAGCACAGACTCGTGTGGGTGTGTGTGTGCATCAGCCAAGGGTGTAAGGGCTATAAAAGTGTTCCTCACAAATATAAATGTTAATAACTCACCAAGCAGAATACATATCAATATCCTGACTGGTGGTAGGACGGAAGGGGCAGAGAGGTGACATGGGGAGAGGCAGGTGGGGGTGGGGGTGGGAGTGGGGGGTAATGACAGAGACAGAGAGGGTGTAAACTCATCCTGCAACTACAGTGTTCGCAATTCTAATTTATTTATTTTTGTTCCAATCTGAGTGTGATTCAAGGCATGTGAGCCAGAATATTTAAGAGCTCAGATCAGAATTAGTAAAACATAGAGTAGCAGCCAGGGATGCTGGGATCTTAATAGAAAACTGCTCTTCTGACATCTCCTTTAAAACAAATAAATAAAAAAAGATTTCACGCACTTATAAATTAATAAATTCCATTTTCCTCACACGATACAATGGACAGTACGGGTCACTGTTGCCAAGACAATAAGACAGCATTTCATAATTGAGACACTCAGCCAGGGTTTGCATGCAGGACAACGAGAATCAACACTGGAACAAGAAGCAGAATGTCAAAAGTTTGACCCTCTCGATTCCATTCACATTCCAAGGCACACAACTGACATGTTTACCAAACAAGCGTGAGAAGTGTAGGCACAAACGCGTATATCCGTCATCGCCGCTTGCTGTCAGTTCCTGTTGGTATCTGATATTGGTCGCATTCCACAAAGATACCAACACTCATCCAGAAACGTCAGATATGAGTAGTGGTTTTGAATTGAGCACGAGGGCCTTTGGAGAAGATGTGTGATGGAGCAAGATAGACTTGAAATGAGAGATCCGCATAAATCATCATCTGAATATCCACCTGGCGAGCTGCGGTAAAGCGCTAAAGCCTCGGTCGTCGATCGCTGGAATTGTTTGTGTGCGAATGCGAGAGGGAGATGCATTCCTCGGGGCCAACTCCGAGCCCCGGGAGTGTTGAGAGAGTGCCCCATTTCTCTTGCTGAACCCTCCTCGAAAGTAATTGAATTTTGGATGAATCCGCTGAGGAGGAAACGCTGTCAGGGAGGAGAGAGAGTGGATGCTTGAGGGGAAAAACAATCAAAGAATGAGGGGCAGGTGACAGCACCTTCTGGATGAGCTTTTCTTTAAAGGATGGCACACGTTGAGATGCTTGACAGGATAAGCTTTCATTGTGGCATTGTTGAGGAAGGTCTTTTTTTCTGATTTCACATTTTATTTTTTGGACATTTGTTGAAGGGGGATAACTCTTTTCCTGCTCCATTGTGTTCCCGATCATATCTCTGACAGTTAGACAGCTGCACTGAATCTTTCACTTCTCACTGGCTAATAACCATGTGCCAAGAAGTAAGACGATAGCGACAATAATACATTGACACCCTTTTCATGATTACTGATAACATATTGAGTGGTTGACCTTGATAAGCATTTAAGTAGCTCAATTCTTCAAACAGGTGGCCATCTCCTTAAATACACTCCAGTTGCAATGGAATGGAGTTGCAGTTGGAATGAAAGATAAAGCACATCGTCAATCTTAATGATATTTAGTGTATTTGATGAAGCATTGCAGAAATCTAGCTGTAAAGGAGCCCAATTAAATCACTGTAATGTTTATTCAAACATTCCTGCCGGCCACAAGCTTTATGCACCTCCATCTTGAACAATCAGACTATTTTCCCCTTCTTTTCTTGCGAGCCGACTCCCAGTTGATTAAGAGACTCAAGTCATCAGTATAATCAGTAGTTAAATTGTGAACTGCTGGAACTGCAGCAGCTCTTCAGCCTCTAGTGTAGGCACGTACACACAGCAACCAGGAGAAGCGTATCAACAAAGGGTAATATGCGTCATCGGGGCCTCACTGAGAGCCGAAAGAAGCGGCTTTCAGTTGAGTTGGCGGAAGTGCATGACATCACAGGCGCTAGACTGTAAGCAGCCATCATGGATGCATAGAGTAAGCGTTAAGTGGAGCCCTGAGGGGCATCTCAATAACAACAACGCAAATAACAACCGTATGGACATGTGGCGGGCAATCATGTATTTGTTCGCATCAATACGTGTGTCGCTGCCAGATAAGCTGCACACCTTTTAGATCCAACAGAGCCCTTTCCTCCGAGGACCTGCACGGCACTCGTGTGTACGGCGGACGTGAGAGAGACTCCGCTGAGGGTGAATGTCACAAATGCCACTCATCTCACCTTTCTCTGCTCCACGTGCTGCACATCTGGCATTAAATATTGTTGTTCTGGAGCTGAAACAATGAGTTGTTTGACAGACGATTAAATTAAAGTAATTTCAAGAAGAAATACGGAACATCCCCTTGTTCCAGCATATCCATCGTGAGGATTTGCTGCTTTTCTTTGTCTTTTGTGGTCGTAAACGGAATCTCTTTGGGTTGTGGACTGTTGGGAAAACAAAACAAGACATTTGAAGAAGCAAATTTTGCTGAAAATAGTCTCTACTGTTTACTTAGTATAGATGATGTTGTATGACACTTTTCCTTTCGCATAACCATTTATTTAATATGCCACAATGTACGGTACGCAGCCATTTGACACTCTTTTTTTCCATCTATTGTTTTCTTTGACCATCACTGAGCAGCTGCAATTGAGCATTTTATTTGCCGATAGTGCTTCACTTTATATAACATACTTGTATTTCAATCAGGAGAGACAAGTGAATGATTAGTTAACATTTATTATGACACATGATGCGTTCATGAGTTACACAGAAATTCTTTGGCGCTTGAACTCGACGAGGAGATTTGTGATTGAGTTGTGATTGCCCTGAGCGGCAACAATATAAAGCCATACATCTACCTGTCTGAACTTACGCTAGAGCTTCATTTCAAAAATCAACTAACCTTTTTGGGACAACTTGAACTGAGATCAGTGTCCTCTGAAACGGCTTTCTGAAACTTACTTCCGGAGCCATTTTCCCCTCAACGGCTGCACACGAGCTTAACACAAAGCACTGTGTCATGTTATCATGTATATTTAATCCCATAATCCACAAGTCTTGCTCTCTGCACACGTGTAGGCATAATGTATGATCAGTGTACCCAACAGAACATGACTTAGTGTATTTACTCATCAGTATAGTTGGTATCAACAAAAAAATGAATTGGCTGCATCGCAAGAGCATGTTGTTAACCTCTTCAGGGATAGTAAGTGCTTGCTTCAATGTCTACCAGTCCAGGATGTCACTGTGAGCTGGAGGAATACTGAGCAGAACTGGGGATTCAGTCGTTTCCACTGTGTTGAAACCAAAGAACCACAGCTTTTGTGCTCATGTTGCAGACTGGCGCCCAACATGGAAAAGTAATTAAAAAGATAAGATTTTTGTGTGGTGGCATTTAGCTTTTCTGAGGTGGCATTGGTTGCAGAAAGCTTGGGCTGACGACAATGGGCCCCTTTGACGAGGTGAACGCGGCAATGTCGCCATCTTTGGCCACTGGCCAGTTTTGAATGCCACTGTGAGTCTCTCAAGGGTTATTGTGGCTTTTCAGGGGTTCCCCTCAAAGGCTTTCTGATGCAGCTTTGTGGAATCTATGTGAAGCATCTTTGTCGTGACTGAAATGCCAATGGAAGCGCCCTTGTAGCATACATGGACATCTTGTTGAGCCGCAGCAGAGATTGCACTTTTGCCTGTAGCAAGGAGATGAACCAGTAACCAAACAAAAATAATTCTATAGTTACACGGAGGGTCTAATCAGCGTTTTACTAATGAGTAAAATCTGGCTAAATTGTGACTAAAACTTAAATGAACTTAATGCTAGTCCTATTTTATATTAGATTCAATGAGACCAAGATTAAACTTGAGTGTATGAAGCGCTGCATGTTCACAGAGATATGATCGAAGTGGGGACGTGATTGGTTTGGAGAAAAGTGGGATTAGTGTTTGTGTATAGATGACAAAGCTGCAAAGCCAGGTTGGTCTTGATAGAGATACATCTTGACATTTGTATCACCAGCAGCCTCCCCCTGATTATACAGTAGCTCCCTTAAGAGCCACTGGTATAAATATAGCAGAGGCAGACAAACACTATGGGGAACAGAAATTGCACATAGGCGGGTTGGATTTTCTCCAGCTGACCTTAGGTCTTGTAAAAGTTCTGTAATTATTGGCTCACTTGCAGTTTTTGTAATTTCTTTTTTTATTTTTGAGCTTTGATCGAGCATCTCCTGCCAAAATCATTATCTCTTCTTTTTTTTGATGTTTTGGATGGATTATTAGTGTATTCACAGTCGGTACAGAATAATAAATCCAGCTTTTGTTTCCTT
This sequence comes from Anarrhichthys ocellatus, assembly GCF_004355925.1. NCBI lineage: Eukaryota > Metazoa > Chordata > Actinopteri > Perciformes > Anarhichadidae > Anarrhichthys > Anarrhichthys ocellatus. The sequence goes on from NW_022280042.1 coordinate 3,558,346, forward strand.
GTAGGACTGGTAAAAAATGAAAGCTCCCATTCCTCTTCTGATCCTGCTTCATGCCGTTGTGGTCCATTGCCTGAAAGTGGTGTCGAAGAGAGGCTCAGGTAAGTCCTGTCTTTTTACCGCTGCTATTGTATCTTCCTTCCTTTTTGTTCTAATGATGTAAGGTCCTGAAAAAACAAATTCCAAATCATTTCTATTTTACTTCCGGTGTCCCTTTCATTGAAACATGTTTGAATCTTTGGCCCTGTTAAGACTTTAATGCTTTTCTTTTTGTCTGAAAGCACAAATCGGTCAACAACATGGGGATCACATGGCCTTGTCTTTTGACAGCTTTATTTTGAAGTCCACAAACACTCCAATCAATCTGAAGTTCTGAGAATGACGGTGGCATATTTCACCGCATGGTATAATGTGGTTTTCTTATTTTTTGTAGAAGAAAATAAGAACACAGGCTTGTTCATCCTTGAAGGGTTTGCAACATACTTCTTGATACATAGTGAGAGATCACATGAACTACTCGGATCGTCTGTTTGTGTGAACGATTCATATGTTCCGTCTTCATTATCTGCAGCTTGAATCAGATTTGTAACAGTGCAGACTGGAGTTAATAACACTCTGGTGTTAGCTTTGTTTTCTTTAAATATGTGTTTCCATTCTCTTTGACAACCAAACATAGCCAGTGGATGCAATGAACGCAACTCAGTTCAGTAGTATTGCAGAGAGGAAGCAAACCAATAGCTTTTGCTTTTTGGATCCACGAGGCACTGTGCCTCGAAGGATGCAGCTGTGGCCTTTAGAGTTATATCCAAGCATTTACATTGTCTTGGCACTAATAGCCCGAGACTCTCGTCATTACTTTCTATGAGGGGGAAAGGGGACAATCAGCATTGGCTAACATGGGACATCTTTTGCAGTATTTCTATTTATTCATTTTTGTGTGTGGGGGGGGGCTTCTATCCAGAGGCTGCTTGCGTCTGGGTTTCTACCATGCATATTAGACACAGGTGCAGGAATGGCCAAAGGCTTATCAAAGGGTTTGCTGCGTTTCCAGCAGAAGTCCCTACGGGCTATCTCATTGGATGCTTCACGAGCCATTGCCTGGGGCAAGGATTTGAAACGTGTCCGCTGATAAATGAACACCCCATCCGTGCTAGACCTCCATCCTTTGTTCCTTCTCTTTCAGCTTGTATGGCTGTATTAGAAGCCACGCTGGTTGTGAGTCAGAGCACCATTATAAACAGGATTCTGGGCAATGAAAGCCACTTTGAAATTGCATTGCTTTCATTTTTATGGAATGGAAAGAAACAGCGGGGGCGAGAAGGTGAATATCCTGGTGTCGTATCAGGTATATTTTTAAAGAACCGTTTTTGAGGGTTTAGGGTTCCTTTGTTAATGAGATAAAACTGTTCAATTTCATTTAGTCATATTTGATAACATCAAGCTCGTAGTCTCACTTAAAACATCTCTTGCAGTATAGCTTCCTTTGATCAACTGGGACTACTTACTGTATATGTGATGTCCACTGTGAAAGGCCTCTTTATGCAGGATCTAACAATGTTTCACAATTTAAGCTTTGGTTGGGTCATGCAGCTGTACAGGTTTTATTTTAAATGTTTATTTCCCCTATTGGAGCAAAATACTGTCACAGTGATTCCATTTAAACCAAAAAGCTTTTTGCTTTTTTATCCACAGTTTCCTCAGGATAGTGTGGGGATCAAACAAATCACTAATTTGATTTATAACAAGACAAAATGAGCTGCTCCAGACATTGTAAATATGTATAGTTTTTCATTCGTACCTTTGTTAAAAGAAATTCAGTGTAGACAATCAAACCTGGAAGTGTCGGCCCATTAAAGGAAACTAAATGGCTTGATTGACTCCCTCAGGAACAATGAATCCACGATCGCACTTGCTTTCCCTCTAACTGGGCTCACAAACACACACACACACACATCAACTCCAGAAACCCCTGCACAGTGCTGCATGTGCACTGCTATTATCTGTAGATGATTAAATTCAAAACACACGTCTTTGAGTAATGCTTTGTCTGCATTTGTAGTCGGGGTGGAACAGTGCAAAAACATACAATGCATATCTGCCATACTAATCCTCAGCATGCATAAGTAGGAGAACGTATCCATTTGTCCTCTGCTGTGGCTCCTCTTTGTGAGAATGCTGATATGGCCTGAATGGTTGGGCGAACAGAATAATTATGTATATTTCTGCTTAAAACAGCACAACAAAGTCAGATGTTGAAGTACAAACCTCACTCTTGAATGCTCTTACGTTGTTGTATACTATCAGTCAGTGATGTTGAATCCACGACGTACGAGTCATTCCAGCAGATATTTTGTATTGAAGACATGCATCGTGCATAGAACATCTTGTGGCTGCATTGCATTTTGGTTTATTGTCCGTGTTTATGATCACATTCGGACAAATGGATGAAGACATAATCTCTTTGCTCCCCCTGTTTCTAAGGGATTGTCTTCTGTTGTACAATGTTGTAATGGCACTGTATGTATTTTTGTTTTACAAGGCCAGTGTCCGTATAGTTGTATGAATGCACTGGGTAAGAACTAGCTGGTTAGCAAAACGAGTGAGAAGGAAATCTGTTTGTTCAATCTGAACAATCAAAAGTGAGTTATACTGCATCTCTTTCTGGATTTGAGTAATCCATGGACAAAGACTAGCTTTGTTGTTCTATTTCTGTTGCACTTGCTACTCTTGGTTATTTAAAGATGTTCTCAGTTGCTGTTATTGCCTTAAACACAGAATCAGCTCCCTTGTTGGCCACTTGTGCCATACTATACGATCGATGTGTGTTTGGTTACTTACTACACTAAAAGAGCCGAATCATCTTTCTGTGCACTACACAGCTGCGTTTAATTTGATATGAAATAGAACTTGAGAGTTCATGTAAGGTCTCACTTTTGGCACTCTGAAGTAATAAATATGTATTTATTCTTTTTCTCACCTCTGAACACGGATACAATCAGAGTGAGAAAGAGCTTCGGAGGGTACTGAGGAGGACTTTTAGAGGACCTGAATACAGAATCGAATAAAAAGGGCATGCACACGTATTGCACAAACCATTAAACAGAGCATTTCCTGAACACTGTAGTAGTTTCCCTATTCATTCCATGGGCATCACTATTCATCTGCATTACGCCGTGAACTCTGCCATGCCCGTTATCTTTGGTATTCACATACTCCTTGCAGCTTCCTGTACTTCCCAGGCATCAGGATTCCCTCTTTTCCCAAGAGATTTACTGCTAACTAGCGTTTTTGCAGCACGTCTGTTGGCTTTTCGTCACAGGAACCACAAGGCCAACATTTGAGCTTTCTTTGGTTTGGCCAAAACGTCAATTATGTTCAGTGAATTTCCTCTGAGTCCACGCCTGATGTATTTTACCGTTCATCTGATTTGTAAGAAAAACTGAAATATTGTGTTTTGTGTCCCAGATCAACACGGCAGTTATGAAACCACTCTAAAATGGGCTGTCAAGAGTTTTTATTGTTCATGGTTGATTTCTAATGAGGCAAACCAGGGACAGCGTCCACCCCTGTGGACACTGCAGGGACAATAGCTCAGTTTATTCTGAGCAATCGCTTGTTGTTTCTTTTTTATGTTTTTTTAAATACAAACCACTTTTCAGCTTTTTGTTCCACCAATTGTCTGCCTCAGCATTTAAAGGTTTCTTGCTGCAGTGCTGGAAACCTTTCTATTTAACATTCCCTAAAAGTCAGCCCTTAACCAAACTGTTAACTCGGGTTCCCCATGTGAACACTGATGACAGTTGTGGATTCACAATCATATTCCTTGACATTGATTGAGACAGATTTAGCCTCTCTCCCCCCCTCTGTTGTGCACTCATTAGTCCCCATTTCTTCTCCAGACATTGATGAGTCCCCAGACAAATGACGCTTACCTTTCCACAGTCTCCCAGTAGTTCCAGCAATGCATTGCCCATAACACTCACTCCCAGTACATGTATCATTCTGTTATCCATGCACATGTAAATAGCATGCGTTCCCATTCGGAAATAGAAACCAGCATCCCGTCTCTGCTTCTAGTTTCTATTAAGGATGGTCCGAGGGCCCGGCGTGTCACTCTGATGAAGAGGAGCTGTAAATAAAACCCGCCACTGCAACAAGACCTTGGTTCCCATTAGAGAGCAGCCGCTCATCATCCGTCTGTCCCTGTGTATTTATCTACTGCCGCTACAGTACGTCCACAACATATATTTTTCCCCCTCTTCCCAGACTTTTCGCTCTTGTAGGAGGAAGAATCAAGGACATCATGACAGTCGGTTCAATTTACAGTCGTCACACCCATAGCAACGCACAAGGCTGGGAGGATGTCAGCATTAATATGTCAGTTAAAGGATGGAATCTTCCCCCCACAGTAATGGGGCTACTCGCAATTTGGCCAATAAAAAGGCGTCTCTTAATTGGACAAGACAGTGATTCGTAACAGGGGACGTCAGTGCACTGCACAAATTCAATTATGGCAAGCCATTTGACTATATAATTGATATTTAAGGACGTTAAATATGGCAGGGAGTTATCAGCAAGAACTTTGAGGGAGGGAAGGGGCACTAAGGAAGACGACTGAATGTCAAATAATTTTTAATTCTAAATGCAATCAGATCAGATGGACTACACACCACTTGAGGTTGTCAGTAGTTACTGCTTGTGATGTAACGGCACGAAATGATGTTCAAAAAATGTTTCCGAAACAAATCCAAGAAACCTAAGCAGGTATTGAAAACTGGAAGCTGAAATCCAAGCTCTCCTCTCCCTCCCTCTCTCTCTCTGTCACACACACACACACACACGTATTGAGAGGCCTGCGGTTCATCTTCCCTCGGTCAATACCGCATACCTGCCACAAACGGTGAATGATTGCCTCCACTGCACCGCCCGTTCATTGCAGGGGAGATTGATCACACACATGATATTAGAAATGAAATGGCTTGCCACATGGAGTTGTTTTCCCTCCCGCTGCTCTGATAGAGAGAGAGGGGGAAGGAGAGAGAGAGAGAGGGAAGCAACTCAACAAGTGTGCCAGATATATGCCTCTGGACATCGGGGGTTACTATGGATATGTGTTCCAGGTTGGGGACACGTGCCACAGTCCTCCGTGTTAGATGGATGACGACCAATCACCTGATTTATGAGCGGGATAGTCTCTCCGTGGCCTGTTTCCTGACCTGTAATAATGTTACAACACCACGGCAATTGAGAAAAACGCCAGGGAAAGGATGTGAAGGGCCGCAGCTCAGTGAAGATGCGATGTGTAGCTGTAGGTTGAGGTGTTTAAATCTCAAGTGGGCTGTCAGTACTTCTGTGTGTGGATCCAAGACGTATCCGATTACAGCTATTTTTATTTATTTGGGTTTAAGGCGTCAGCTTCAGAAAAATGTCCCCCATAGGCGTACCAAGTCTATGGGCTGATTGGATTTGGGTTTGCTGAAATCTAGATTTGGGAAATGAGGTGTGAGTGTGGGTGGAGCTAATGGGGTCAGACACATGCCAATCAAGCAGACGTCAAGCAGTCCCCAAACTTATTTGAGTGTAGGGTAGCATGTTCTATATAGCATTTGTATTGATTTTGTAGCATCCTAAAATGTCCAAAAATGAATTGTTTTAGATGTTTTTCTTTTCCATCATTTGTTTTTAATGCTCTCTGTTTGAGAAGTCACCATTAGAACAAAACGTCTTCTTAAGACAGGGATGCAACCAAACACATAATGTTGTACTTTTACATTTGCTTCTGTTTTTTAACAGACTGAATGTCTAATCCTTTGGCCAAAGGTTTTTAAAGGCTATAAAATGGAACCGTGTTATCCTCTGAGCTGAAAACTAAAGGGTCAAGATGTGACATGTATACAAATGATTTGAGTGGATCCCTTCAGTTTTCTTCCCACCTTCATGTGTTTTCCTCTATATGTTCACAGTTTTGGAACCTCATTCAACGTTGAATACAATACGCTGCATTATCTACAGTTTAATATTTCTCTCTGAAAGATATGTTCATTTCAGGCTCCCTTTGCAAATTATACAGCCCACTTTAACAGCTGGGGCGTTTGGTACCAATTTGAGAGATTATATGTGTGGATGATAATGAGCTTTAGTCGGAAAGAGGATTTAAACATGGAGAAGGCCGGCCACTGCTTAATTTAAGAAAATCTGGCTCTCAGGTTTAAGGAAGAGGACTTTAGGGGGAGTAAAACTCTCAAAAGAAAAAAAAAAAAGAAAGACGAACAGTGTAAATGAAAAGTAAAAAAGTAATATTTGAAATGAGGTTAGGGCAATTTGGACAGAAACAGTAATGGTCCCAGAAATTATTTTAATTCCCACTGCATGCTTGCCTCTCACCAAGCTGAGCGACGGGGGGAAATGAAGCAGTCGTCTCTCAGTACTATGCAAATGGCCTGGAGGCGTCGATGGGACTGTACCCAAAAATACCACACATTTTAACCTGGGGCTGCACTGCATGATTAATCCATGTGGGTACTCCCCCTCATTCTGCGTCACTCTTCGCCTCTATGCATCCGTCTGTATATCTAGCAATCTTAGCACACTTCTTACGTAGTTATGCTCATGTACGTCATTTCTTTTGTCACAATCGAGATGGCAGTTTGCTCTTTTTAGCTCCTCTCTCAAATTAAAACGGTCCCTCACTTTAAATGGCCCTGCTGTCCCTGCTGGTCTCTCTGTGACCTCGCCTGTCTTTATGTTGCACCTCCTGTGCATAGAACATGATATTTATTGCTGCCATCGATTGGCGACTTTCTCCTGGACGCCAGACGGGATCACTGGGGAGTCAGATAGATGTCTCCCTGAATAATTAAAGCAATACACTAATTCCTAGTCCCATAAACGTTATCGTCATCATCATTAGATTTTAACTGGTTTAAGCTAAGAGCCTGTTTTACCAATAACCTCACCTGTTTCATTCATGTAAGAACACCTTTTTGCTGCAGCTGTTTGCAGATCTAATTTGAAAATACTACCCCTCCTAATATGTATGCTGGAGACGCTTGGCCTATAAATTACACACCTGCATCTGTTGACTGGAGGAAGATTGGACAAAAAGATAGCTCATATCCTTCCCTGATAAAAGGTCTATCTTGAGCTGACCCTCCTCCTGTTAGAAAAGACGAGTATTCAAAAATCAGACCAACTGGAAATTTGATTTCCACTATTTCCAGCCTCGGCAATCTCCGAGACATTCGATTATTTTTATTTCCAGTGTTGAGACTCTCGGAGTACATTCGTTTTCTATTGATTGCAGCGCTAACTTTGTTTTGGACTGATGCAACTCAGTTAAGTTTGATTTCTGAGGGGAGTTCATTGATTTGCATGGCAACACTGTCTCTTGTCATTGTCCAACTTCGTTTTATGCTTCACATGCTGATTTTCAATTCATAGTTCCGTGATTCTGACCTGATTCATAACCAGCCTAAAGCATAAAAAGCATGTCTGTGAACCATTGCTGGATGCAGAATTACACAAAGCACAGATCTACTTTTATATCACACTTTAAATGTATTTTTTCCTCTGTTATAAAGAGCATAAATTAGCTGTTTAGCCATCTGTGTTCAACATAATGCATTGTATAACCAAGGACTTATAGCTATACTCAGGAATCATTTCTCTTGATTGACGGCTTGGGAAAAAAGACGAGATTTTCATCTTATTTCCGCCCGTTATAGTTACTATGTGGTGTGTTCTTTCCATGACAACACACACATCAATAAACATATAGAGAAGGAGGGTTTGTAATTTGGTGAGGCGATGGGATGAAAGTAAATCAATGGAGAGGAGATTTCTAGTGCAGGGATTATACGATACTGAGCAGGGATGTGGATTATAGTAAGTATGAGTATGTTCATCCACAAACATACACAGTTCACATGCCTTCTTTCCATCATGAAAGGGCTTGTGGAAGAAGACTGAAGCTTTTATAAAAACCAACAGACTTAGACTGGTCAAAGACAACATTTATATTTGGTACTAATGTGTAATGGGTCTGGATATCTTATTTGAACAGGGAACACCTTCTGAAAAAGCATGTGAAGAGTTCACCTAATACCTAGTATATGAAACTGCCAGTCAAAAAGCAAGTAACAGCCTCTCAGACAAGGGTCATGTGACCAATAGGGCTAGCTGAGATCGCCCTACTGCTAGCAAGCTTTGGCCTCTGATTAACTTCTTACAGTATAGTTAAGTCAGTCGAGGTAGCAAGCCTAAAAGCTGAAAGAAGCCCATGGGTTCTTCCGACTGTCTCTGTCTGTCACATGACCCTCACGTTGCATGTCATAGCAGTCCCTCTAGACTTTCCTGCATTGCTCCCCTTGACCTCAGACGCACCATGTTTGAAAATACAAGGTAAATGGCCACATGATCAGACATTATTTTCCAGATAATGTATCCAGACACAGATGTTACCGGGTGTGAATTGTGTGTGCTATTTCACATGAACACCACTGTAGAAGAGTCATTTTCTATCCCCCCAAATGACCCCGTAAACCAATTATTTGCTTGTTAGGACTAGAGTGGACAAAATTCAGATGACGGATAATGTCACTGGATGGGAAGTTTGTGGCCTTTTCCTGCCTTCAGTGTCGCCATTCAGAAAAAAAGCGCACGAATTGCGATTTTTAATTAGCCTGCACCGCACAATGAGGCTGTGGTCACTTGAGAGGTGAAGTTTGGTGAATGCAGGAAGCCTCCAAACAACGTAGCATTTGATGAGGCTGTCAAGCTCTCTCGCGTCAGCCAGCCACTCAGCGTGTGGCCTTTTCAATGCTCCTTTATTGGAAAGTTTGAACACATCCTTTCTTACTGTGTTCATTCCCTGTTCACAGTCTCCCTGTCGCTCATTGACAGCTAAGAACAAAAAACACTACTCTCTTGTTCTCTTTGTACATTTTCTTTCCTTTCGGTCTTTTTTTTCGGGTTTTTTTCCCCATTCTTTTTTTAGTCAAACTGGGATTGGTCAAAGCACAATCAACCTATTTCTGCAACAAGCAGAGGCACAGTGAATCCTTACAGGTCTCAAGGGAGTCCTGCCAAGTTTGGGGCTTTTCAGTTTTCCCTTTTCTTTTTGCAAGGGAGAAAGGATGTAAGCTCGCTTGCCGAGGAGTAGGCTTTTGTTGGTTGCAGGAGACTGACGCACTGCAGGAGTTCTGGAAACAAACCAGGCTGACTGTATTCTCCAGGCCCTGGCTGCTTTTCTCACCACTGTTCAGAAGATACAGGCAGGTCCCATTCAGATCCTACTGCTTAGCATTTTTATTATAATTAGCCAGGAATCGCCTGGTATTCCCTCCAAAGGAAAGTATGCCATTTTTATCCACAGCCAAATTGCCTATTGTTTAGGGAGGGAAATACTACTTTAATTAAGACTCACCAAATTTGCTTTTAGTAATCCACCCGGATTCAGCTCAATTATTCCCTGTATGCATGCCTTGTAATTTCATTTGGCATGATTTACAGTGAAGTTCCATCACATATTTCCCTGCTATGTTTATTGCTTGCGTTTGATGTGGCGCTTGGTTGAAATATTTCGGACCCCTAATTTACAATCCTCCAGGGTCCAAAAAATAGTAGAAGGTGGCAGTTGATTTCCCTGCAGTGCAATGATCAATAAATTCTACATATTAATTAAGTTCCACTGTCATCTCCAAGGCTTCTCCCAGGGAGAAGCCTCTCTCTGGTCTCTTGTCAGCCAATCACAGGGCAGCATGGCGTTGCACTGCCTCCCCCACGGCTCCTCTGCGTTCATGAAACACACATATTTACAGAGGTGCTGCATTAGGAGTGTGTGTTTCTCAGTGATGCATGAGGGGGCATCATCATCTGTAATTTACAGGAAGTGTCTTTCATCTATTTCTTTTTATATGACACAGAGTGGCAGCCCTGTAAATGTGGAAAGTTCTCAGCTGTGGGTCAAACAGCAATGAAATGCTTTTACAGCCCCGGTGGCCTTCGAAAACGATTAGATTCTATTATCCTGTGAAACGTAAATCAGATGGATTGAGAACATGGCAGATTTCAGTCCTGAAGATGCGACAAAGTTTGCTTCTAATGCCTCATTCTTAGAGCTGCAAAGTGGAGTTAAATAGAGCGGTGACATGTCGAGAGAAGGACTGTCATTACAGAAGGAGCCTCAGTCAAAACTAGACTAGTGCTGGATTTTGCCTTCATTGTGACAGTGCAGAGGCAGCATCCTTCAAAGAGCATCAAGTCTCTATTAGCATCTCCTGCTAACTGAGAGGCACTACAGATGTAAGTAGGCGTTGTTTCTCTGTATGCTGCCAGTAGCCAAGCAACGCGGCACACCGCAACCTCACAATCCCAAGTGTTTCTGCGTTCTCAGCACATTCTCTCACACAATCGCACCCTCCAAAACGGGATTAAAAATGTTCTCATCTCTCCGCAACCTTTGCCTGTGTTGTGCGTGTGATCTTGCCAGAGGGTAATTAAACTGTTTCTGCTCCGCTCAACCTCTCATGGAAGTTGCCCCCCGTATATCATCAGACATCAAAAACACTTAAAATAAATTGCTGTATAAAAATGCAATGTTCAGGCAGCCAATTAAGTTTGATTCTTGAAGTGCTAGCTTCTGAGTGTGTGTAATGAGGCCCATAGCTTAACTGTGAAGTCTGCTAGCCGCTGTTTGACAAAGTATGTTTTTTACTTGTTTTGTTTTTTCATTCTCATAAAGCCTAATGACTAGTGGAGATGCTATCGTTTCCCATCAACAAATCAGATGATGGAAGATTAAATAGCTTGATGAATGATTAACACCACTGCTACAAGGGCGCTGACCTTACAATTTTCCCTGCACCTGCACAGACAATTCATTAAAAGCGACTGTGGTGATTATTTATAGGCAATCATTGAGCTGTTGAGTGTATTTGCAACCTATGGCTTATTTGTTTGTCCAGTGAAACCTCATCTGGCAAAACAGCCAAGAAAAGGATCACAAAGAAAAGCAGTTTATGGTAATGCCCTTGTGATTGTTGACAAGTCATATGTCCCAGTTCCAGCCCTGAAACACTTTAGTTCAATTCCAAAATAAAATTGTCCAAATCCCATTCCAACACCTTTCATTTGCTAAGCGTTGAAATTCAAATATGGCCTGATTACAATGTTTAATGTGCATACCACCCTCAGCAATTTTTAAATCGTGTGATATAGCCATTTAAAAGGCCTCCTTTTGCTGTTCGCAACGCTCTCTAAAGGCTCTCTGTCGCCTTTTTGTGCACTGAGTGCCTGGTCTTGAAAAACACAAGGACAGCTGAGGATTATGGTTCTGTATGTGTCTTTCACAGCCTTTAATATGCAAATAGGAGATTAGTTTTGGAAGGAAACTGTTTGGCATGGGTGTTATTTCTACCAGGAGGGTAATGCTAAACATTCACCATACATTTTTTTCTCCGTTCCCTGAATCAGACTTAACTCTTTCAGTAAGAAATGTCATCCATCATGTAGCCTTTAGCAATACGAGTTAATGAATTACAGCTGCTACATGCAAAATACAAGGTTTAGCAACACGACTGGGTGTTATTAATTTACGTAAAAGGCATGCGTCAGTATTTCATTCAAGCCACATGACACAATTTAAATGACCGTATGACTGTATGGCTCAGGCACATCAAACAAAATAAGAAAACGACATGTCTGCATTTCATAGCGAAAGCCAAATGCAGCCGGGTAAATGACTTTGGTATTACACTGTCAGAAAACCATTTCCAATGTGCCATGGGAAGCAATTCCAGCATTTCTTTTGATCTCCAGTGCGGAGGGGAGGGGGGAAGGATTAAGAAACATTTCACATCATGGAATTGTGATCCCGGCATTAAAGCTATACAATGCGCGTGCAATGTCAACATCTATAATTGAGTGATTTAAATGACCTAATTTCTTGCATGTGGGCTACGTCTGCAGTCGTAGCTGCGTCAGGACGTTTAACCCTTTCAAAGGGCTCTTCAGGGAGACTAATGATGGACCAAAGCACCCATCTAGAACACCGTCAAGAGGTTGCTGCTTCTCAGCCTCCTCCAGGCATGCTTGTTAAGTGACCCTAAACGCTGCTCACCCATGAGAACAGGAGATCACGTGACCACGACACTATGGGCTGTAGAATACAGATATAGTTGTATGCTAACACACACTCCACGCTTTCAATACAAAGTCAATTGTTTGTTTATTCTGAAACTAGGAAGTAAACTGAATTTAGATTGACAGCTTACTAAGTCAGCATTCAAGCGACACACCCCTATGTTGTCTGGAATATTGATTCTGTGCGCACACATACACTTGAGACAGTGGGGTGCAGATTATCCAATCAAACAGCCATGCTGAATGTGTACAATTGATCAGAGTACATTTGCTGGCTGACAACCAAGTGAGCATTCATGGCTTCTCTGACTGGCTCACGGGGGGGGGGTGGTTAAGGATTATCGACTGTGGGATAAAGGAAATCCAGAAATCTGCAGAATGGAGTCACCAAATGATGGGATTAAACAAACAAATCAGCGTGCCGAACATATAATCAGAGCAACGAAGCACCTGAAACACTTAATTGGTGGACTGTTTGGGCCACTGGAGGACTATTAAGTAAGAATTACAGGTTTTAGAGGTAATTTAGACAGGATGAATGCTCCGCCAATGGCCTTGAGTGATTGGCGACATCTTTTTCACTGTTATCTCTTTTGCTTTTTGCATGTTGTTCTCTCTTAATTGGTTGGTGTGTGGACTTTTTTCCCCCACAGAGGTTTTCTGTGCACATCCACCCTTAATGACATCAGCATAAACGACATCCTTGCCTTTCAGGCTTTTCTAGCAGAGGAAACGGCTCTGTTTTATATGTCCCTTGACCTCTTTCAGGCCTACAGAATGGAGTCGGTGTGTGCCTGATCACCCTAATTGTGTTGACAGCTCAGTGTCTTGCCTCTTGCTCACATGCGTGACATCCAGCCCTTCGACAGAGCGGCATGTCTCCGCAGTCCTTTGGCTGTCGAAGGTACTAGCACTTGAGCGAATGTTTATACAAGTGATCATCTCTGCGCTGTTGACTTCAGCAAGCGCTTTTTGAGTATTTGCATTTTTATTGTTGAGATGCAAACACTTCCAAACAAAACCGACAGCAGATGAAACGTGGCTCCGAATTAATGAATAGATTTTAATGGACACTCTAGGAATGTGTTTGTTAATTTTCTGTCAGCGCGCACGTGCGTGTGTTGTTTTAATGAAGCTGAATGAATAGTGCATCGGGTTGCTGGTGCGTGCGGCATTATTATGTCGAATATATTCTCTCTGTTGTGTGGTGCCAACAGTTTAAACAAGGCTGTGTAGGTGGAGGGATGTGGGAAGAGAGGAAGGGCAAAGGGAGACAAAGGCAAAGTGGAAAGTACGCAAGGCCGGGCTTCGTGAATTCATTTCCCCCCTCTCCTGTGTCAGGGGGACCTCGTCTGAACCCATTACGGTGGTAACAAGGTGACAGCGAGCGGTCTTGCTGCGGGTTCTGGCCTCCGGAGCTGTCTGGCCACCCGTCTATGTTAATTAAGGGAGAGAATGAAAGTGTGAGGAATGGGGACACTGTTAGACAAAAGCGTTTAACTAGATGGTCCGAATAAGGACAAGAGTTTCACTCTTTTTCTCAAACAAGTTTTGCAGCTTCGAGGTGGAGCTAAAAGGATAGTGATGCATGCCGAGCTCCTGATTCAAATAGGTAAGTGAGACTGACAAATCTCCCCACAGGCACTCAGCCGACCATGAATTATAGAGACCCTTCATGTTGAATTCTTTAAAGATAGAAACATTGGCCAGTCTCATTCACTAAATCCATTTCCTTTACACATTATTTAAAGAACTGGTCACTGGTGTTCTTCTGAAAATAATGTCCTATCTCAACCTTGCCTTGTAGAACAATGTTTGTCAAAGTGTTTGTCAAAAAGCCTCTTTCTCCTTGTCATCTCCCCTCTACTGTGGGAAAAGTGCCGCCATCTCTCTGCGAGGGAATTGGCATTGGCAGAGTTCACTGGGAGAGCATTTTTAGTGCAAAGTAAGTGGGCGATCAGGAGATGTCATCAATTCCGATGCATGCCAGTTGCCAAGGAAACAGAAGTGGAGAGGCTTTTCTCAAGGATCCTGTTAAACATTTAGAGGGGGGGGGGAGAGAGAGAGAGCGCGCAATTGTCCATCTTTTAATGCATTCTTTTTTTCTCTTAGAAGTGGATATTATGTGGGTGAATATGCACGATTGGTTTTAAGTTAAAAGTTCAGTTTCCATTAACCAAGCAACACAGTTGGAAGACATGGAATCATGCAGCTCACAAACCTCCAATTTACCTAAAGGCATCATTTTTATGGTACAGTTGAATTTGCTAACTCTGACAATATCTTAAAATCTAAAGTAGAGGTGAGAAGCATTTCAAATAGAATATGAATTGTAATGATGTAATTTGTTAATCTTAATAAACGCTTATTTGAGACACATTTTTTCACATTCCTAGTCAGGTTTTCTGCCTCTTTTGACAGATAAAATAGTAATCGTTCTTATATCTGCAAGTGCAAGACATTACTAGAATTCATCCCACCACCCAACGTGGCCTTCCTCTGCACAAGTGACCAAAGCTGTGGCCGAGCTTGGCACAACAGTTGTGTGATGCCTCCTGATCGAGTGGCCCTTCTCCAGTGGTAATCTCCCAGCAGACAGGCCCTAAATGGGAAAGGGTTCAGCAGATAGGAGCTCTGTGTAATTCCTGTTAATTACTGTCCATGAGGCGATAAGACCTGGTTGGAGAGGCTAAGAGATGAGATAAGGAGGATCAGGGATTCACCTGAAGGATTTTCCGCCTCTTGGGCAAAAACAGTCCAGTTATCCCGAAATAGTCTAGAGTTTGAAGCTGTGCTGAAGTGGTTGTTCTTCACTTACCGAACTACTAGAACAGAATGGAATTGTTTTGACACTCATTTAAGTGCAGTGCAGGTGGGTGAACTGGAAGAGTCACAATGTTTCCTTTGTGTTTCCTTTAGTTTGAATTCCACCATCAATTCCCAATAAGGTGGAACAATGTAAAGTGAATGGACATGTTTCCATTGCGAGAATGGAATAATATTTGCACTTAACCTGATTGGAAATGTAATAAAACCTGATAATATAATAACTTGACCAAACATGTAATAACATGTTCTGACTCATATTGTAATAACCTTTTTTAAAATACTTATATTATTCAGGAGTTACATTTTCAGGAAATGATTACAGCGCTAGAATATTTCATCGTCAAAAGAACACTTTTATGTCATTTCATTGTTAAATTCAACCAAATGTGGCATTTATGTTGGCATACTTTCATGTATTTTAATTAAAGGTCCACTTCTGGAGCTCTTGACTGTATCACAGGGTCTTCATTCACAGATTGAGTTGCTCGGTTATCATGGAAATTGAGTTCAGTCCTTCTGAGCAGTTGCTGGGACTTTTCATCCATCGTAGCTTAAAAGTTGAGCGGCTCGATCTGCTAATGAATACCATGTGGTCAAAAGCTCCAGAATAAGCTAGTAAGTGGACCTTGAGTTTGTATTTTGTCTGAGCTGTCCAGCTCCCCGGTCCTCGCTAATTCAAAAAAGCACATCAAAACATTCCAACAAGAGTATGGAAACACTCTTAAAGTGCACCTGAGTAAGACCATTGATGCCACAGCAAATATTCACAGCATGACTTCAGGGATTTTCTTTTAAGAATAGTTCAAAGCAATTCGTCAAAATACATGAGCCCTGTGAGACCCAATTCATTTCTTTTGCCACATTCCAATCCTCAATTAGCATGCGCCTGGGATGAATCTCACAAGTTGTCAGTCACCTCCGTTCTACTGTGAAATCAGACCAAATCCTCGTTGCTGTTTCACTGCAGAGAAGACCCCTGACCTGATAACAAACAGGCCTTTCACTTGTGCATAGAAAGGAACCAGTGATTTGTGATACTGTAGTCTGTGAAATAGGAGGCTGATGAGAGAGGACACTGTGTGGTTCTTTGGAGGAAGTGAACGCTGCACGGTAAACTGCAGCGGCTCTGTGGGGCTCCGACTGCCGGGATATATGAGCTCGTATTTGAGAAACGAGGCTAGTTGTCTAAATGCATTACTGTAATAAGACCTAGGAGGGGGGAGTGGTCCCGTGTATCTGCATGTTGACCTTGTTAGTGTTAACTTCTTGAATTACCCTCTGGGGTGTGCATGCTGGCTGAGGCGCTGGCGGTCCGACTCTAAACTCCTCTCATTGCTTACTTTTTGCTTTTATTCTCATCTTTGTTCCTGCTTATTAACAGCTCAGCAAAGGAGTTGCGGTTTCTTCACTCGGAGGCTGATCATTAGCAGCTGAAACATATTTCACTCTTGTAATACACAGAACACCAAGATACTAATTACCTTTCAGTCACCAATAAGGCTCGGTTTTACACCCTACTCCCATTGAACAGTCGCTGCTGTAGAGAGTCTGTTTCAGGCAGGCGTTGGTTGAGCGCCTATACAAATCACGCATAACATGACAACCATTCATCAGTTTGCTAAATGATTATCAAAGAGAGCTACTGAGAATATGCAAATATCAGTGCTTAGACATCACAGTGTACCTCACTATTAGTGGTTAAAGAAAACACAAACATTAGATGTCAAGTAAGAATAAATAGTCACAGAGGTATATGTATTTCTTTTCTTAAACACTGAAACCGTACCAAAGAGCCGCTCAAATTTCATTCTCCTGGTGGAACAGCTGTAAATGCTCATAGTTTCCATCTCTTCTGTCTTCAATGGTCTCTCACTTTATCATATACTGCCATTAAATTAGTCATTTATGTGCCTAATGGACCTTCTATTGTTCCAGATATTAGACAACACAGAACATTTGTCATGATCCACTTGTCTTTTCCAATCTTAAATGTGTAGTAGGATGATTTCAAGAACACTTTGATGAATCATTGTGCTTGTTTTTATACAGAATGTGTGTGATACTGCAGGACAAAAGTACACAGTATTTGGCCACTCCTATTTCCAATTGGGTGAGATATTGCTGATATTTAAGATGCGAGTGTGCTTCCAACCCATCATCATTGGTCAACCTCGCACTATATTACTGATAGCGAGGCTCCAGTCAGTTTGGATCCTAATACAATACACAGTTCAATGATTTGTACCAGTTAAACTGAAACAAACCCCCTTTCCCCCGTAACCAACTCAGAATGAAGGCTTCGTGTGGAGGCGGGCGAGGGAGAAGATAAGACGGGTGAGGGATGCTAGTGGGCGGGTCAGTGAGCAGGGGAGACAGGGATGTGTGCAGAGGCTGTAGGGATGCATTCTGAGGGAACAAGGACAGTGAGGAAGGACGGTCCAGTAACTTTCCCGTCTGATAAAGCCATTCTGGCTCCACATGACCCAGTTTCCCTCGAGCCGATTGGTAAATACTTCAGCCAGCACATGTCAGATTTAGTTTTATCGTTTCAGTATCTAAAATTTGCACGGTAAACAGGTTGTAAAATCCTAAGCGGAACAGCGGTGTCGAGTTTGAGTGTGTGTATGCATCACATTTATGAATTCATACCTTTGTGATGGCCTATGGTGAGGAATAACATTACAGATGATACCTGGCAAGAACATTCCATTTCACTCTCTTAACGCCTCCATGAATTTTTTCTTGTCACATAACGGGGGTGTCAATCTCAGCAGGCTTTAGCAATGATTGGTGTGTTACATGAGGTGGAAGTTACTGCTGTTTGTATTTTTATAAAAGCAGCTTCAAATATACAGCTACAACTATAATGTATATCATGCTGTGGAAACTTGCGTTCAGTGTTGAACGTGTTTACCTGTTGAGTGCACGTCTTTCTTTTGTTCCCTCTCAAGGCTCTCTAAATCACTAAAACGAATCTGAGATGACATTGCACGAATAAGTCGAAAACATATATATGCACATGCAGTGCCGAGACATCTAAGTTTATCGTTAGGCCCACCGTATCAGAAAGCTCTTCAATCTTTTTGCTCGCTGTGGAAGTGGAGACAAACGGATATGAACCAGATACAGCAGGCGAGAAAGCTAATATTTCTGTGGCAGTAAGTACCTATTTACTCAGTTAACTGAGAGTTTTAGCATGTGTAGTTACAGATCTATTTCTCCAACTTCGGGTCCTGCTTTTTATCTTCTTTACGCAGGGTACTTTTAAAATCCCCAAACGCACTCAATACGATAAATGCCACGCCACTGCGACAATTCATGCGCCTGTGGTGCAATGCCAACTCCTCAGAACCAGCAGTATTTTAGGAAAAGGTACACATACCCCTTAACACCTTATCTTTTAAACTATTATTATGATATTAATTAATGTTTCACTAGATAATGTGTAATTGGCATCACGCGATCCGCTAGATAGATGAGTTTTTGGGACTACAAAAACACTCGTACTCACTGATGTTTCATTCTAACCTGAAAGCGATATTAGTATTATTATTTCTTTCATATAGTCCTTGGCTTTAGATTCCTTTTAGCTCTCTCCAAACAAGTGCTGCAAGAAAAAAAACAGCTTTTGGTCGCTCGGCACCAAAATCAAAACATGGTCGAAGTAGTGCGCCTCAAATCTGTGTCAACACAACTGTTTGAATTCCCTCTGAATGGGCACCTCTCATGACCTGCACCCGGAGGTCTCCTCAAACTATGCAAATGAGCGCATCTTGTTTGTGCGGCGCAAATACGGGGCAATAAAATAATGTGGAGAAAGACAGGGGAGAGGCTCTGTACACTCCGTGGCTCCGTTGCCCCAGAGTGCTCGGTGAATTATTTATGAAAGTGCTGACAGAAGAGGGGCAGGTTCATCAAGGCGCGTTTCTCTGGGGGGCAACAACAGCCGACAGGCAGGTGGGGCTCAGTTTGTCTTGCGGCCTCTGGATTTTAATGAAGGTCCAGTGGTCTCGTTATGCGAATCTACAGTGTAGCGTTTCTCCTGTGTCAGCTGAAAAGAGTGGTTGCGTGCAAATCTGTAATCTCTGCTGTAGCTCTACCCCCCCCCCCCCCCCCCCCCCCCCCCCCCCCCCCGTCTTTTCTTTTTTTTCTTATGTACTCTCGCCCCATCGCTTCCACTCTTATTTTTGCCTCTTAGAGTCTCCTCCACCATTTTTCTTCCACACTTTGTCACGTCTCATCTTGTTTTCATACGTCTCTCCTTCAGTATGTCTATTTCTGAATTGCTCCCGTCCACTCCGTCCGCCTACTCCCCACTCCCATCTCATACATCTCTGTCCGTCTCCATCTGCACACTCCTAACACCATCGCTGATGATTGACAGTGCACTAAACATAATATAAATCCTTCCTTTTAACCTACAGTGGGTACGGAAAGTATTCAGACCTCTTTAAATTTTTCACTCTTTGTTTCATTGCAGCCATTTGCTAAAATCAAAAAAGTTCATTTTATTTCTCATTAATGTACACTCAGCACCCCATGTTGACAGAAAAAAACAGAAATGTAGAAATTTTTGCAAATTTATTAAAAAAGAAAAACTGAAATATCACGTTCTACTCCTTCATTGGAGTCCAGCTGTGTTTAATTAAACTGATTGGGCTTGATTAGGAAAGGCGCACACCTGTCTATATAAGACCTTACAGCTCACAGTGCATGTCAGAGCAAATGACAATCATGAGGTCGAAGGAACTGCCCAAGGAGCTCAGAGACAGAATTGTGGAAAGGCACAGATCTGGCCAAGGTTACAAAAGAATTTCTGCAGCACTCAAGGTTCCTAAGAGCACAGTGGCCTCCATAATCCTTAAATGGAAGAAGTTTGGGACGACCAGAACTCTTCCTAGACCTGGCCGTCCAGCCAAACTGAGCAATCGTGGTAGAAGAGCCTTGGTGAGAGAGGTAAAGAAGAACCCAAAGATCACTGTGGCTGAGCTCCAGAGATGCAGTAGGGAGATGGGAGAAAGTTCCACAAAGTCAACTATCACTGCAGCCCTCCACCTGTCGGGGCTTTATGGCAGAGTGGCCCGACGGAAGCCTCTCCTCAGTGCAAGACATATGAAAGCCCGCATAGAGTTTGCCAAAAAACACATGAAGGACTCCCAGACTATGAGAAATAAGATTCTCTGGTCTGATGAGACCAAGATTGAACTTTTTGGTGTTAATTCCAAGCGGTATGTGTGGAGAAAACCAGGCACTGCTCATCACCTGCCCAATACAATCCCAACAGTGAAACATGGTGGTTGCAGCATCATGCTATGGGGGTGTTTCTCAGCTGCAGGGACAGGACGGCTGGTTGCAATTGAAGGAAAGATGAATGTGGCCAAGTACAGAGATATCCTGGAAGAAAACCTCTTCCAGAGTGCTCTGGACCTCAGACTGGGCCGAAGGTTCACCTTCCAACAAGACAATGACCCTAAGCACACAGCTAAAATAACAAAGGAGTGGCTTCGGAACAACTCTGTGACCATTCTTGACTGGCCCAGCCAGAGCCCTGACCGAAACCCAATTGAGCATCTCTGGAGAGACCTGAAAATGGCTGTCCACCAACGTTCACCATCCAACCTGACGGAACTGGAGAGGATCTGCAAGGAAGAATGGCAGAGGATCCCCAAATCCAGGTGTGAAAAACTTGTTGCATCATACTCAAGAAGACTCATGGCTGTACTAGCTCAAAAGGGTGCTTCTACTCAATACTGAGCAAAGAGTCTGAATACTTATGACCATGTGATATTTCAGTTTTTCTTTTTAATAAATTTGCAAAAATTTCTACATTTGTTTTTTTTCTGTCAACATGGGGTGCTGAGTGTACATTAATGAGAAATAAAATGAACTTTTTTGATTTTAGCAAATGGCTGCAATGAAACAAAGAGTGAAAAATTTAAAGGGGTCTGAATACTTTCCGTACCCACTGTACATTTGCTAAGTAGAGGCCTTTCTACTTCTGTTCTTGCAGTAAGGAAGAGAAAAAAGGTAACTCCGCCATAAAATCTGTGGTCAAGTGTGTTTTTATTGGCCTGGTATCATTTGTGGAAATGCATGGAAACAAACCCACTGCAGCAAAATGTATGGTGAATTACAGACATGAAATAATGGTTATTCAGGTGGGTTTTGCCTCCGCCGGACATTGAGTCTCTTGTGTGATTGGTGAGTCGTAGGAGTGTTCAGTGGCAGGTTTGGTACTTTTGGGTAGGAGAGATTAGCCTGTGAACCTTCAGGAGCTGCCCACAGGATTGTACCAGCAGGCGATGGATATATGGCTGCTGCCGATAAGACTTAAAAACACTTCAATAAAACTTTCATCCCTTGAGAATAGCTTCTCTTTTTTTACTGTTACCAACATCCGTTGTCTCAAGAAGTTGAATAAGGTCAGCAGCAGGATCCAGAAACTTTGAAGCCTAGTTATGGGACTAACTAATGAGTTATTGATGGTTGGTCTTGGAATTTTCTGAATATATTTAAAATAATCATCTCTGTATCAAAACAACATTTGAGCTCTACAATCCTGACTGTTTTATCACCACTTTGTTACAATCTGTGGTCTTTCCAAAGTCAGAAATGTGAGACGGGACTCATTTCTAGATTTAATGCTGTCCAGTAAATGTCACATTCATAAACGTACTGTTGGATCTTAGGTGATGGAGTTGTTTATTACAATGGTTAATATGATGGTTTATTTGATGAGTGCAACCTCTCTAAAAGGAAGAAGCACATGCTTTCTCTTGAAGCTAGTCTTACTCAGACATTAAACTGCTCCTCTTGGTTCGTTAGTATTATTTAAACTCTGCTCTTCACACGATAACATATTTCATCGTAGAGTCATGCACAGCAGCCACGAAGCTGCTTTTTAAATGCTTTCTTGCTCACATCTTTAAATTAGGAAAACATCTTGTGCTGCTGCGTCCTGTCTTCGGGTATCATCTTTATGTAAGTCATTGCTATCAACAAAGATTACAATTCACATTTTGCAGCCCTCTGACACCAAACAGAGTTATGTTCTTGATAACTGCGCGCTCTGCTTAATTACATTTTGTATCGACCTCACTAAACTGACGCCAGCGCGCTGACAGTCATGTTAGAATATTACTTGTTGTGCTTACCGGCACAGATTGAGGTATTGTAAAAGTTTAGTGTTGTGATGACTCACTCTGTCTTTTTATCTTGCTTCTATCTCCCTCTTTCTCTGGCTTACATTCTCCAGGACTTTTCACTGTCCTTGGCTCTCCTTGTTGCACACACATGCACATATACACGCATGTACACACGATTTTTATTTATTTATTTAACCTTTATTTAACCAGGTAAAATCAGAATAAGATTACTCAACAAACACTTGATATCATCTTTAATATATCCAGTTTTTCCCTCTCACTTAATTTTCCCCCAAAAAAGTTCAGATTTTGATACCATGGACAGACCCGATATTCCATACAACCCCTTAAATCCCCTTTTCTTTTAAGAAGCTCAGCATAAATGGCAGCTTTTCAACAGTTATCATTGTGCATGTACAAGCACACCTTTCTTAAGACAACCCACCCCCTAATGCATTGTGCCTCGGGGCTGCTGCATAATCTGACAGCACTGCCGCTTATAGGTCTTCTCACTGTCAGAACCACCTCTCCTGAGGATGGACACATCACAGGTCTGTGCTACCACCATATCTCCCCCAGGGCTCACTTGTCAACTGGAGCAGCACCTCCAATGTTTGACCCCAAGGGAGTGGAGAGAGGAGAGGCAGGAGGGATTGGACCGATACTTATGTTTCGCAAATAGCCTCGTGGTTTTGCTAATGATGCTATTTGCTAGTATCATGCACAGAATCTAACTAGAACTAATTACAAAGATCTGTCTTTGCTTTAGCTATCGTCACAAAAAACATGCATAATAGTTCCTTTAACAACAAAATAGAGTAATGTCGTGGTTCCCAACTGTTTCGACCCATTGAAATCAGCTTACTACATACAATGTTGTATACTAACAATCTCCCACCACAGGTTGCATATGACTATAAACTGCAGGCAGTTTTTTTTCCCCCAGAGAAAAGTCAGAAAAAACACGGTTGTTCAGTTGGGTAACATGCAGTAATACGGTGAGTTACCCTCCGATTCCCGCTCCCATTGGCAGAACTCGGTTGTGTTGGAGTCGGGTGCTTCTGTCGTGTATCAGGTTTGTGTGGATTTATTGCAGAGCTTCTCAGCCTCTTTGGAGACCTAATGTGCCAGCGCATTTTCCTTGGTTGGAGCTTAATGGGCTGTTTGGGTTTTCTGCACAGAGAACACACTTTCGAATCCAGCTTGAATTCCACTTGCTGTGCTTTCTTATCTCCGGTGTTGTGGACAAGGTCTCATACAACCCTGTTTACATAGAAGCCATGTCCTGGCCTTTATATCCGACCACATTCCACTCTGAAACCTCAAATTAAAGTCACGGCTTTGCTACGAACTGCTTCATTCAGCCCACATTTCCAACTGATAACAAAGAATTGTTCTTCTATATCACATTTCTACCATTGTGGCCAAATCTCGCTCCCCGCAGTGCATTTTCACAGCATACATCTATTATTTCTGCTCTATTCCGCCGCGATTAGATATGGCACATTCTTCCCGAAAATCCCCAACTTTAACCTTGTGAAAAAGCTTGCAGATTGAACTATCTCAGCAGTTCCCAGCAACTGTAAGCTGACAGAATGTCTTCATAGCAGTTCAGGGCTCCTCTGTGCCCGTGGATCTGTGCGTCATCCGAGAATTTGACAGGCGAGCGCGCAGGCGCCAACACGTCCGTGCGCCAACACACATACACGAACGCCCTCTCTGGCGAGAAGCAGGGGGCCAATTATGGGCCACTCTGACAGGGAACGGCTGTAGGGAAGTCAGTGTCCCCCCAGGCAGGCCACAGTGTGCCTGACATACTGCCAGCATGTCCACTGACAGTGACAGGAATCCTGTGATACCGCAGTATGGGAAACAAAGGCCAGTGGAAACCTTAAAGCTGTTGTGAAGGAAATGTTGGCAGTGTTTTCTATAGCAGACACTTTAATCAGATCGTATTGAACTGTGGTCACTCGCCCACTCGCTGCCTTTATTGAGATCAAAATTAGCCCATGTTTTATTATGAGAATCTCATCTCTCTGGCTATAATGTGAAACATCTCGAGCTTGTGAGTCAAAAACTTGTGGGCAAAAAGTCAGACTTCCAGAGGCACTTTATTCAAGAAGCTAACTTTTGGCAAAGTCTAAGCATGATTCTCAAGTACTGACTCATAAAACATATGTCATGGAACCATTTTACAACAACAACACACATGATATAGTGGAAGAGTGCCATGCCGTACTCATAATAATAATTATAATAACATAACTTTTGTTTAGCACTTTTCAAACAAGAAACGCAGCGCAAAGTGCTTTACAATTAAGAAAGAGAATAAACATTATTTTTATTATAGCTATTATAATAATACAATAACTAATATTTTAACTAATCATGGATACTAATTACATTAGTACTGTTTTGGCCTATTAAAAGAAAGCTAGTTAAGTGTTTTATTTTGTTAAAACTGGAAGGAATCTAATTTGAAATTGGATGTACTTTTTTGACACTACACTTCAGTGCTCGAATTGCTGGCCTTAAATCACGTTGATCCCTTTATGACAAACTTGACTGCCCTGCTTTTCAGTCTGAGTGGCCGCTGTGGATTCTAGCAGGAACGGGTTTTATTTTCCTCTTTATTCCGTAAGAGGAACTCTCCACAGTTTGAATGAAATCCGAAGGTTAGTTTAAGCGGTCAAAGTTGAAATAAATGAAGCCTTAACATGGACGGACACACAGTCGGATTCAAAAGACGGTACAGAGTATTGTACAAAAGTACAAAAACAGGAGACAGTTGTCTTTGAAATATCATATGTTAATGAGATGGGCTTTGCAAGATGCCTTATTAAATGCACACATATGTCAATACTGCACTTATTGAAATGCATCCGTGATATTGCAAAATACAGATTAGTGCTTCCCACAAGAACAGCGAATTAGTTTATTGGGTGAGTAACTGCATTTTGACATCAACTCAAAGTGTTGGGAATCATGCCAAGACATGTGAGGCGGCAACAAGTGAGCGAGCTCAAAATCCCTTCCGCCCCCCCGCTTAATTATCTTTATGTGCCAGAGAAAATAAATTACCCTCCTTTTCAAGATTAATAATATTGCTTTGTGGTTGTTTCTGGCCATAACTTGTGGAATAATGACTATTAAAAAGACTCAAGTTGGATCTGGATTGACTGGGAAAAAGCTGAGCATCTATTTTGGGTTCAATGAAGTTTTTCAAAGTTTTGATGAAGCAAAGTGAAGTTGTAGCACATGCACTGCTACATCCACCTACTGTTGCAAAATAGCAGTTGCATCTCTGGTTCCATTTTGGCAGCTGTGTATTTATCATCCTTTGGGCAACTGGCAACATGTCCAGATATTTCCAGTGGAGCTACATTGACATCACAAACATTTTCAGCTCAGACTCCAAAGTGCAGAGGCTTCTTTCTCCACTCAACATTTCTGACATTCAGTCATCATAAAGGGAGGAATCCATAGTAGAGGTAGCAAAGATACCAATGTATTGAGCAACAGTAGACTCAAAAGACCAGAATGCAATGTAGCCACCCCTCACCTTTTCCTCAGCAGAGAAATGATTTCCTCCTCCACTTTTGCTATCACTGCTGCTCTGTCCACCCACACGTTAACCCACAGCTGAACACCAGAGATTCAAGCTAAATCTGAAGGTGTTCTCAGATATGAAGGGAATCATTACCAGGAGAAAAAGGAAGCAGGAGATGCATGAAAGGATGATGAAAAACAATACAATCCTCCAATGTATAAATCACTACACACTCAATGGCTCAACTCTTGATACTCTATTGGGATTAAAAGAAGATATTTGAAATACATGAGACTGGACTTGCTTAGGCTGCAGGAAACAATTGAAGAAAGTGATGACATCCCTCAGTTTTCTTTTTTTTTGCTGAAATCAGCATATCACAGCTCATCACATCTGGTGTTTCATAATTTAGATAAAACCTCATAAGGGTTGTTTTAAATGCAGGGCAAGTCAACAAACGGAATACTTGAGTATCCTAAATTATATAAGGATATCATTGTGCATGGACGTGACTCATTGCATTCGCAACTCAAATAATCCCCTCAGTGTGGAAGATGATATGTGACATTTTCCCATGAAGGAAAGCCAGTGAGTCTGAAATCAAATAAGGGCAATATCTCCTGGCAAATTTGACAGCTACCAGAAAAATAAATGCAAAATTGAAAAGGAAATAGCTTTTCAAGGCTCTATCAGTGTTCTGTGGGCATTACACTAGAATCTTGTGTACAGCCTTGTTCCCTAGTGACAAACAGGCCTTTCCCAATGGCACAAAGGGCTATGTGGGCTAAGGGGTGCCTGATTGCTCCTGTGCCCCCTGCTCCTTTATCCACTCCTCCTGTCACCAAAGCCACCCAGCTCCCAGGGACAGAGCACGCGCTTGTTCCTCCCTCAACCAATCACAGCAAGGCTTCACCCTCGGCCTCCCCTGTTTATTCCCTGTGAATTTCTCTGTGGATGTGTGTTTCATGTCTCTACACTTATGCATCTCGTCCAGTTTGTGCCATCTGGCCTCCTCTGTGACCCTTCCCTATACATACATACACACACACACACACACACACACACACACACACACACGCACACACTCTCCTTTCCATCTGACTGCCTTTCTTGTCCCCTCTCTGTTCCTGCAGCTTAAACATCAGAGATCACGGTGGTTATGTGCTAGCTGGCTGTCATAGGCCTAGCAGAGCTCTACTGTATGTTTGTCCTCGCTGCTCTGTGCAGCCCTCTATTGACTCCATATACATCCCACACACAGTGTGCTCTCTCCCTTAATAGAAATGTTTCTTGAGTGGTTTTCCGAGGCCACTGTGGATTGCCTCTGAAACTCACTGTGAATGCGTCATGTAGCAGTGTTGTTGACAGTACTGCAAGACACTTGCATTGTTTATTTTGTGCCCTTACTGTCAGTGCCTAGAATGAAAATCGTGCAATCTCCAAGAACATATATAAATGTATATGATTTTGTTTGCCACTTTAGGGCAGCGGACCCCAGGTCTCAACACAACATCGACATATTATCAGCTTTAAGTTGCTATAGCAGTCACACTTCTGGCCACCTTTCATGTGTAAATGATATATTCACTCTCCTTGTAGCTCTGTTTTTGGTCTCCACCAGTTCTGAGGGAGACATGTCTCTTTAGCAAGTAAACTTTAAGTCACTTGAAGAAGTAGTACATGCATGTCACAGAGCGTGATGAATGTAAATATTTTAGGTAAAAATTATTTATTCTCTTTGATTTGTCCTGTCTGTGAATAGTACAATAAGTGTTTTGTGTTTGAGTGCATATGTAATGTTTAAGCAGGCAGTCAACGCTGATACGGTTTTGAAAAGTATATTGCTGCAACGACTCTGTTCAAATTTTGGATACCTGAATAACTATGTCTTGAGGTGTTAAGATAGTGTACTTAAGCGTTCAAAGTAAAGTAAATCTTCAGCAGAATGGCCTTGTGTTTTAGTGCTTGGACGTGTTCCATGTGTAATGCATTAACCTTAATCTTTGGATTAAGCCAAAGGGGTCAGTGGTCCATTTATGCTCGCTGTGATTGCTTCCTAAATGGCACCGAGTCAGAACTGTTCTGCTCACTCCTCTTAAAGGCAGTGTGCAGCTGCAGGTGTCAGATAATGTAAGTTTATAGATGACAGATTAGACTAGAAGACTGAAAACACAGGACTCTTTGCTTGAAGCGTGCTAGAGGAAAAGGATAACCTCTCCTAAACTGTCCGCAAATGGTTCAAAATCATTGGGACCATTGCCCGTGGAAAACATTCTTTAATCTCTGAGCCGTTTCCGCGCGGCTCTGCAGACACATTGGAGTGGGCGGCTGTGCAAACATCAGGACGCGTCTCGGCCGTCCAAATGACAGTCACAAATTAACTTTGCTGCAACAGTCACACACTCAACGCATACACAAACACAGACAGAACACAGTCTTGACCTGATATACTAAGCTCTTCCTTCAGCACTTAGGTCTCCACAGACCACTTCTCACAGATGCACTGTCTTGAAACCACAGCTCGCCTGCAGCCCTCAGTCAGATGAACCCTTTTCACACGCACCTTATATACCCAGAGGTTGCTTAAACCCATTCTTGCCATACTGCTTGCTGTGTGATAGATGATGTTACAGTCATGGAGACTGTCTCCTTTTGTAACTTCCGACAGCAACCAGAGGTGCTCTCACAGTCAACGTACCTTCTAATCGAGCTCTTTAGTGTGCAGTTGAACAGCAGAGCATATAGTTATTGTTGAAAACCTGCTGCTTTCAGTGCTTTGGAAAGAGTTGTTCTCAGTAGACGTTTGCCAGGAATAGTCAGAGAATGATTTGAGTCTTTATATTTAGTGGTAGAAGGACCTTTGTTGGCTGTAATGGTTGACTTGATTTGTACCAAAGCAGCACGAGCAGCGACTGACTTGCACTCACCAATTAAATATCTTTCTTTCCGGGGATTGCTTGCATTTCGGGGTCGTTACCTTTTCTTTCCAAAAGGTGTCCAGCTGCTGACGAGTCGCCATGGATACAGGTCTCAAACAGGTCATGTGCAGCAGTTCAGACGACACCACAGAGCACTTTCATATATGCCTGCTGCTGGTCTTTTGTTTCCTCCAGTTCTAGTTGCATAGATACGCTGCAAATCAAAGTTGTGAACGTGGTAATTTAATATAATTTGCAGGGTTGGAATGAACCAAATGAAAAGGGATGATTCCTTGAAAAAAAAGGCATAAAAGTGAATATGTTGCCACTGCATGCAGTGCATTGAGACTGAGGGGAGGCTGTTGATTGCTACTCTCTTTCCTTTGTCCTATTGACTCAGTTACGATGCTGTGGTTTTTAGTGCTAAACCACAATTGATCTGCAGCTTCTTTTCTCACCTTTATCAGCCAGACTGAAGAAAACATGAAAAAGCCAAAATGAACTTGTTTGCAATAATGCCACAAAGCCTCAAAAATACAGTTTTGATTCTGTGCCCCAAATCCCAGAAATGTCAGTTGACCTGTCCATTCTTGCACATTCCTGTTTGCCAGTCAGCTAACCTGGTGCTTCCTTTCTCTCAGCAAGCTTTAACAAAGGCAGCCGGTTCATTTCATCTTCCAGAGCAGCCCTGCCTCTGAGAAATGTTTAGAGAACTCAAACTCCAATCTGTCAAATGTTTGTTGTGAAATGCATCCATCAAGCCTCAGTCCCCTCCTCTGCTCTTCAGTTTCGTTCCATCCACAGGGTCATCCTTGCAGCAGCAGACACACTGACAATCTGCACCGCTGATTTAGAGCAACTCACTCTTACTTCTCCACAAGAGATGTGTGCAGTATATATCTCAGCTGGGGAATA
The DNA here is from genome assembly GCF_004355925.1 of Anarrhichthys ocellatus. Classification (NCBI taxonomy): domain Eukaryota; kingdom Metazoa; phylum Chordata; class Actinopteri; order Perciformes; family Anarhichadidae; genus Anarrhichthys; species Anarrhichthys ocellatus. The sequence continues at coordinate 3,587,841 of NW_022280042.1, forward strand.
GTTGCATCGACACAGCCAACACATCCAGCTGACTCAGCAACACCAGTATTAACTTACAAACACACACACACATGCACGCACACACACACACACACACACACACACACAAACTCTTTCACACTTCAACTTTCTTCATTTTTTTCATGTTTTTGGATTTGAGTATACCCTGTACCACCAAATGATGTTCTCTCATCACTGATAATCTCTTATTCAGGGATTTCTTAGCTTGACACCTGACATTTTATTTCAGTTTGTATGCTTTTGATGTGAGATATAGGCTCTATAGGATCTATAGACACACACATGCTGTCTCTCGTTTTCATATATATATTTTTTCATGCTGTTGTAACAGTGTGAAAAGACAACCATTGATTTAAAAAAACGCACAAATTATTCAATTGTTCAATGAACTCATTCAGCGTCTTCATTCTGCATTAAAGCATGATATAATAGTCACTTGTTATATGCTGTAAAGGAAAGATAGCAGCCTTCATTTTTTAACTTTGGTGGTAAAATGACGAAAAGTGAACACGACGGCTTAAAGTAACCATAGTTGCAGTATCTGAAGGACAGGATAAAAGCTTTTGATGCAAAGTCATTCTGTTGGCTAACACACAAAACAAACTAGCTGAACGACAAAATGTATTTTACTAGTTCAATTGAATAAACCAAATGACATTCAGTTGCCAATGTAATGATGAACTCGAACCCTTATTTCACATTGGCAACAATTAACCCAGAGTGTACTCTATTTTCAGAAGATAACCCTGAAGAAATGGGGGCCAGCCCTCCTGGAACAAAGGCGAATCAGGTTGAACCTGCCTCAGATTTGTGAAACAGTTGTTAACCCAGGAATAGCTGCACTCTGGAACCCTGGCTGAACACAGAATTGTGCAGTAAAAGGACCCCATGTCATACGATTCTAAGCAGTGTTTATTGCGTTAACGAAAATTACTAATGTTTGCAGACAACCTTTTTTTCCATGACTAAGACGAGAAACCGACGACGCGGCACCAACATCATTAGACACTAACTGGGACTATATCAACCTTAAAAAAATCAAGACCAAAATCAAGTTTTAAAATCAAAAACTTGACCTATACTGTAGAATTAGTGTAGTGCAGAAAATGCCTTATCAGCTATTTCTTTAGTTCGTATTTAGTCTCTTTTAGTCATCAGATCATATTGAACATCTATCTAGACAAACAGCTAACTTCTGCATTGAAAAAAAACTGTCTTCATTAGTTTTCGCCTCTTTATTCAAAAGTAAAAAGATTTTGTAAAATAGTATAATGTTGTTTCATAAGTGTAAACTTTTGTTTGTACAATCTCAGAAAAAGCCTATTATGGAAATAGTTTCCATCATTTATTACCTGCTCACAAGAACATGCAACTGCACAGCAGAATAGAACCGGAGGCACAAATAGAGGCCTGTTGAGCTGTTTGTGAGACAGCGATAGTCTGGCACTAGCTTTGGGGAAAGCCTCCTGCCGTGCAGATTGGTTCCAGTCTGCTAGAAAACCAATATGAAGTTGTGGGGCAGTAATAGCCTGATGGAAAGGGAAGTGTATTTGTGCTTTCAAAAAGTAGCTTTTTTTAAATCCCCAAAGCAGGAGGAACATTTTGCATGCAAGAACTTAAAGAAACCCATATTGCACTTTCCCTCCATACCTCAGACAATTATACCTCCTAGCTGCTCCTGAGCAAGGCATTTAACCCCACTGGCACCAGCTGCCGATATTCAAAGCCCGTAGCAGTAGTGCAAATCTCTGCAGAAACTCTGCCAGGCTGTCACTGTGAATGAACGTGTGTTGTTAGTCAACCTGCCTGCTTAAATAAAGTTAGACAGTGGAGTGTCACTCCAAGTTTCTCCAGTAGTTTATTGCCCGTGCTAATGCATTTCTTGCCTGTAAGCTCTTCTGTCCTCCAAGAAAAGGGCAGCTCTCAAACAATATGCTCTATATTTAGTGAGAGCTTACTCTGAAGTGGGTTTAGAGAACTCTGATGAGGATAATGTGTTGATTATGAATATGTTAATTTAGTTGTTGTGTTTGGTCCTTATAATCTTTTTTTTGTGTACGTATTTCAAGTGAGAGAAAAGTGATACAACCATCAACACAAACAAATACAGACAGTGTGAAGCCTACTTTTTAGTCCAAGGCAGTACTTGGCTGAAAAATGATCATGATCATTTCATGAAAAGCTTAAAACAACCTATGTTTACATTTTCAACACAAGCCACCTCTTGCATTTGGTGTAGCAAAGACAGAAGTATGGAGCAATACCAGAGTAGTAGATGGACTCTGTCTGTGACTTTGGTTTGTGCCCTTCCCCCCACTGTCAGTCAACAGTCGACTTCCACCTTGTTTAACCATGACCACAACCTTTTTTATAACCTCAATCAAGTAGCTTTAATTGCCTTTACTTGGGTAGACCTTAACCATAGAGGTGACGGATAAGAAGAAAACTCATGAGTTATTTATGTAATAGTCAAGTAGTGAGAAATTAGCAATAGCTATTGAGGCTAGCAACGGAGAAAAGGTTGCCCCTTGGGCTCTATCAATATGGCAGGATAATAGGATTACGATGATGTATAAAGAGCAGCATCCAAAGACCAATTGGGTCAAGGATCAACTGATTAGAAAGATGATTGGCCAGACAATATAACGTATATATTTGTGAATGACAGGATCTACTAAGTGTCTGAGATGTTTAGAGTGAAAAATATATGTGTTTTGGAAGGCATTGACCACTTATTTTGCAATTTATTTATGATATTTTGTCACATTCTACATTTTCTTAATTGGGGGTTGGGACTCATGACCCTCATGTCTGTTTTTAGTAATACATATCAATATTAATTTAATATGCTGAATGTTTTAGCCTCTGATATCCAAATGAAACCGCTTGGAAAGGTCATCCCTCGGATGAGCCGTTTACTACTCTGCATAACAAGTCTGTGACAGGCTTCGAGGGTCGTCATTGTATTGTTTACAAGGGTTATGAGTCACAGAAACATGACATTTGTATTTGCGTGTCATGTTAGTGTAAATATTGAAACTGACGTGGCCCGGGGGTTCCTGATACCAGCTCATTCAGCGACCCGGCATCCACCGCTGTGATCAGGGAACCCGGACAAATCAAGAACGTCAGCGAGCTCTGTTTACTCCACACTGCTGTTCCTTTAAGCACCACCGACCTCGTGAACCCATCACTGTCTCAGCTGCTACCTCTATCCAGTATCCATCCATCCGGCCTGCTGGCTGTCTGTCAGTCCAGAGAAGGGAGCAAGACCAGCAGTGACTCCAACATATGCCCTGTGTTTCCATGCGTCCTTAGATAGCCCCGAGACTCTGAGGCTAACGCGCATTAGCCATGTTTATACCACAGATATGGCACAAGTCGCTGAAGGTCAAGACAGTAAGTGGCCTGATGAAAGTGTCACTCTGGGGAAATTTGATCCTTGCGTCGGTGGAGGGTCAAAAATATCGGCTTGCAAATTCGTTCTGATAGCCCTAACTCGGAGAGATAATGCGTGAGGAGGCAGGGAGTTAGGGGGAAGGAGGGTGGAGTGCGAATGCAGAGAATCATAAATCTTTTCCTTTGATCACAGATAAAGATGTGGGCGGATTTGTTGTCTCCGCCAGCATGCCTTTGGAAGTGTGTCATGTCATTTGCCGCATGCCTCCCTCCTCCTGACAATCACTTCTCGGGCGGTCTCATCTCTCCGCATTGTTATCTTCTCTATAAATATAATGGATGAGACTGACTTTAAAGAGAGTAATGTCAAAACAAGGCTCTTTTCATGTTATTTTTGCAGCATTGACCTTTTGATGAGTTCGGATCCTTTTGTTGAGATCCTTGCTAGGCCTTCAGGATGCTGGGTGTGTTTGCTCTGTTATCCTTTTGTCCGAACTCTTCCCTTTGCTAACAAAGGGTGAAGTCAAAGGCCACGCTTGTGATGAATTCTTCACAACTGCGGCTGGAAGTGAAGTCAGTGGACAGCGGCCCCATGACAAATCCTACTGTAAGTGAAACGTGAGGGCCTCAGTCAGACATGCTACAGTATAATGAGCAGAGAGAGCACATGGTTTTGGCCATTTATTTGCAGCATAGACTTCACCGTAGGCTCGTGGTTCCAGCAGCCAGTCAATCATAGTAATTACCAAGGAATACAAATGCAGGTACAAATGGTCAAATGGTACCTTATTGCATTTTAAAATGTGAAACAAAATGGTGAGGGTTCCAAATCTAGCTGATTTATTTCATATCGACTTCCATTTCCTCATAATATCACCACATATAGATGAACTATGAAATACTGTACAATTAAATGTACAGCAGAGCATGTTTGACACGTGTCAATACAAAGTGTTTAATAGGCATTCGCTCCTTTTTATTAGCATTCCCGAGAATATTTTTGTTTAACATTTGCTGACATACCGCTGCTGTTATGACACTTAGACCCTTTCCAGTGCTCCCAAAAGCTGCATGCAGTAGAATACCGCTTTATGTAAGAGCCTGGAATAATCTAAAACACTTAACAATGCATCTGTCTTGTTAGCGCTCCACTCACAACGGTGCAATCCGCCATTTTTCTTTTCTGTAAGAGAAAGGGACAAATGCTCGCGGTGCCATATGCTGCAGGATCACGCAGAGAAGCGGAGTGAAGACAGTAACCATTACGATCATATTAGATTCCATTATAGTTTGTTTGATGGGGCACTCAGGGCCACAAGCTGCAATTAAACTCTAAATAAAATATTATTTTGCAGCCTCTCTGTGTGCAGTGGGAGGAATCCAAATTCTTTTGGTAATGCCTCATTTAGGATCCACAGTTTTCCCATTTGGGCACTTGGACTCATTTAGGACTGCGACACCCATCCTGGAGCTGCATTCTTCAGCAGTAAAGCCCAGTGTGTCGGATTGCAGGCCTCATTTAAGGTTGGACAATGGCTTGGGTTGTGTGTGTGTGTGTGTGTGTGTGTGTGTGTGTGTGTGTGTGTGTGT
>NW_022280042.1:3592860-3632336 GCF_004355925.1 Anarrhichthys ocellatus
GTGTGTGTGTGTGTGTGTGTGTGTGTGTGTGTGTGTGTGTGTGTGTGCATACACGCATTGCAGAGTTGCTTATTACTATGTATGCCTGCCTCCCAGCCTTTTAGACATCAGCAACGCAGTGCAGACAAATAGGTGTATTAAGCAAAGACACCAGCTTGATTAGATGCTACCTGCACCGCCGACTTCATCACTCTGGCTGACCTTTCCCTCGCTCAACAAGTCGCACTCCTCAACTGTTCATTCTCATCGGGCCTTCAGTTCTTTTTACATCCCTCCACAGCCAATGGCTGAATAGATTAGTGAGCTCGGTGCGAGAGAACATCGCTCAAATGAGGAACATAACATCGTCCCCCCACGGTGACAGAAAACATAATTTACCGTATGTCTTTAGTAATGTATGGCTGACCAACTCCATAATCAAATGAATCATTAAAGTGATATTTTATTTTTAAATTCTGTTAATTTTAATATGTCTCATTACCTCTCTTGACTTTTTATCTCGGTTGTATCAATCAGCCTCTTTCTTCTCTGATGACCTCGACATTTGACACTCCTGAATGTTCCACTAACATGCACTATCCCACATTGCTATCATTAACTTTGTCCATCTCGCATGTGGCTCTCCATTATTTCCAATCACTGCTTCAGCTGCATATAAATGTCAAGAGCGCCCCTGAAAGCCTGGCACAGTGGGTGCTAGAAGAAAGCGGACCCGGTGCACCAATCTGCAGATTTCTTAACAATTTACCTGTTAAATCATTTTTCATTGAATGTAAAAAGGTAATGAGATATTCAAATTCTACCTTTTATGTGAGTCTACTGATCCAGCCCTCCACTTAATCTGAAAAACATATGCGATGGATTAGTCGTTTCATGACAGAGTTTGAATCTAAGTAAAGTTCATCATCAGTTTGTCAATATTTTTTCAACCGGCGAGCTTTAATCATATTTTCTGCATGATGATATTTTAATCTCCAACCCCGTTTTGGAAATGTAGCTCAGGTTAAAAAAAAGAAAGAAAAAAAAACTACTGCATCTCTCCAAAAGGCTCCATTTCAGGTAGGAATTGGCCAGGAGGTGAATCTGTTTGCTTCAGAAGCAACAGGGACGTCTACTTTCTGTTTACTTTCGATTGGCCCTCCAGCAACTATGTCACCTGGAAAGAATGTGGAATTGGTGAGATAACCCACATTAATGACAGCGCTTCTTTTTTAGGTCTTTTGCCAATGTTTTTAAGAGAATTTCTATCTCCAATATTTTTGCGTAGCAACAGCAGTAGAATATCTACAGCAGGTAAAGGAAACTTAGTTGTAGCATATATACTCTGTTTAAAGTTAGGTAAACACAGGGACACGGTCATGGCTACAGGTAAATAAAGGAAAAGATATGAACTCTTAGATTATCAAAGGACACACATTCTGGCATGAAAGTTGAATGGACTGTATGAGATCCTCACCCTCACTTTCCGCTTCACGGCATTAAGAGCTTTGGCACTGTCCATAAATGATGCAGTGCACAATGGTCCAATGAGAACATATTAGTCAGTGATAGTGAGCTGCACAGACAAATGTTTGGGATGACTTAAAGTTGAACTGTTTTGGAAATCGATACGTCTATGTAGGAGGCTTGTTCCAAGAGTCACAATTATTTATATGTTCCCATTTCACAAACCTCTACAACAGAGTCATGAGCAACAGCCACAGTCGATACAAATGAGACCCAGGTTCACAAATACGCGAATTTCCCTTTTAAGGCAAGGCTTTTTTTCGGTTGTTGTCTGACTTGGTCTTGGTCTTGGGTCACACTGAGCTAAATCCCCAACGGTGAATTACAATTAACAGAACATACCATCCCAAACGCTCCAAACACACACACACACACAACCACAACAACAAGCACTCGTTTCCTGGCCGCGTTCCGCCCTCCCGTTTGGATCCGTGTGTGGCCCGGCCTCACGCTTTCCATCGCCTCCGCGCTTCTCTGTGCCGCAGCATCGCGGAGGTGACTCCCCTGCTGCCAGGAAACGGAATAAAACAATGGAGTCAGTGAGACATAGCAGGACTAATGGATTCACCGCCGCCTCTTCCCCACCTTCGCTTTTCATGTGCAAAAGTATTCATCGAGTCTTGATGGCGCCAGCCATGCATGACACTGATCCATTTAAATGGCCCAGAAAAAATGAGAATCTTTCACACACCTGCAGAGTTGGCAGAAAACAATTCAGCAGTGATGTATTATTGAATCAGCATTTTTTATCTCAAGATGGTGCAAATGTTTGTTTACTGGTTTAATGCGTCCTGTAATGGCCCAGCTGAGCTTTTGGTAGATTTTTGCAGGTGACGATTATATTCAGCTTTATATCCTTTACTGTCACACACAGACTGCTGTTTTACCCCACAACATCGGCCGGCAAGTAAATAAAGAGCTGTTTCAGGGCCAAGCGGTTTTGTTGACTCCACAAAACAGAATTTTAACAACCAAGCAAAACTTTGTTCAGCATATTTAAAATAAGGGGAAAACATCCTCTTATTCTGTGTACCAAAAATAAAAGTTTGTACAGAGTTCTTAAGTTAAATTATGGATCAGGGCCAAGACAGAGTGCTGAAATCCTGCTGTGTATTCAAACTATATCTAGTTAGAAAACAAGGTTGAAGAGATTTAAGAACAGAAGATGGCTGACCGTACAAGCTTGACTCTGCTTCTGTGGGGTTTTTTTCAGCTTCATTGTAGTGTGCAAGGCTGAGAGTTGTCTCTTTTTGGAACCTTTATTTTGGCCTTTATCAATTATGGGGGATTGGTCTGTGGTTTCCGAATGAAAATGTAATTCAGTAACCCCCTCAAATTATATTTGAGGGGAAAATGGGGCTCTATTTTGTTTTCAATTTTCAGCCTGTTCACGCCCAAGTGGCTGGAGAGCCTGTTTTCTAAACACATTAAGTTTTCATGGAGTTCTCAAATGCCTAACCTAGTAAACAGCTATTGTAATGGAGATGTTTGCGATGCTTTTTACAGCTTTCAGAAAAGGTCCAAAGCATCTTTTTCCATATAAAAACATCCACTGTGTTCAAAGAAGGTTTGCTTTGCTCTTATGCAGTGTGAATAAATTGCTTTTGCTTCCCTTGAGTTGAATATAAGCGGACACATTATTCAATTTGCCTGCTGTATAATGTTCAGTGACTTAAAATACAGTGAGGCTGGCAGGGTAATTTGATAACTTGCCACCCATATCAAAAACGGATATGTTGAATATTCTATTTTGTGTAGTTAAGCAGCAAAATATGCTTCAGCGGGCTATTTTCAGCTCAGGTAGCATTGTGGGTAAATTGGTTGGATACAGACGCTGTGTGGCCTCTCCGGTTCCTTGCTTTGCTTTGATGACACTGAAGATTAAATGGTTGCTGTTGGCTGAAATTCAAAGCTCTGCAGTTTGGACAGTGTGCTGTGCACGTCTGCTGTATACGACACACTTTGCTGCTTTTAGCTAAATGTCTTCTTTTTGTGTTTCTGGGATTTGCCATAAGGCACAAGGACTGTACTGCACTGTCTGAGCAGAATGTGTGAAGACGCATGTCCTTGTTTGGGCTGTGGAGTCCAGCACATTCGATTTGACATGAAGCAATAGGGTGAAGGTGGAGACTTTGATTTGAGAGCATTCTTTACTGACTAAACAAACAATTCAGCAAATTGGAGCACAGTAAAAGTCATTAACACTCAAATCACATGTTAGTCAACACTAAGACTGGTTGATTAGCTTTCATTTGATTATGTTTCTGCCTGTTAAAAGATCAATTCCTTGAAGTGGTAATTGGTAAATACAAGGTAAACATGTAAATGATTTCTATATTTCATTAAGCCTAATGTCAGAACAAGAGCTGTGAAATCTGTTAAATGATTAATAAATGGGCAGTTGGCATTGTAAATGTATTAATGACCAGTTTTATTCCCGTCAGGTATTCATGCATACGTCCACATCTGCCAGTGTGCAGCAACTTGGATCTGTTGTTAGAACCAGAGAATTACTGCGTGGTTTCAGATTATCATTCCCCTGTGCAACAATCCTGTTTCGCTGGTGCATTAGAAGTCACAAGAGTGGAACAAATGGCACAGTTTCCACAATCATTCTGAATTAATGAGTCACTCCTGCAAAGAAATGCAAATTTCCAAACCCTAGATTGCTTCCGAAAACAGGGGAAAGGAATGCTTTCAGCCATTTTAGAAAGACGCTGAACATGCCTTGCTCTGGTATTGCCCAGTGTCGCAGAATGCTTCCCCTTCATAATGGAAGCCTTATTGGCTTTAGGGTGTCAGAGCAGGGGGTTAGAATGTGGAAAATCTACACAGTTTGGCTTCCATGTCATGCTGCAGTGTAATGAAGTTACGCAACTTCCTGTTTTTTGCACTTTGCTATCATTGCATTGTTTTGTGGGACATCCAGTCCCACAAAAGAGCCTCGAGAAGGTCAAATATTTTGTAGACAAAAACAGCAACTCCATGGAATGAATTATGTTGCTCTGATAAAGTTAAAACTAAACTTATGAACTGGGGCCGTGTTAGAAAATCTGTCACTTGATTTCATGTCCTCCATAGGTGCACCAGACTGATTTTGGCTGTTAATCTTCCTTCATCTACCTGCTGGGACACTGCAGAATGTGGTTAGCCTCAACAAAATGTCTTCCTCCGCAGAGACAAAACCATAAACAACAAGGAAGAAAGCAAGAAGAGAGTCTGCTAAAAGCCAGAAGCTGATGATGCTTTGATGCTGAACTTTTTAGAGGCCGACCAGCCAGCGCCTCGTGCTTTCATTTCTTATTTATTACGGAGAATACTGCTGTGTCAGTGTGTGCATGCGTCTGTGAGAGATGACTCTGTTGTGCGATCGGAGCCCGAGCCGCTGTCGACTCCATGTCGGGCATCCAGATCTCAACAAGGACTTGGCCCGTACCCCAGAGATGCATGATGGGTGAGACAGAGATGTTTGATGTAAACTGTCACATCGCTCCGCTGGCGTCTGCCACATAATGCGCCACCAGTCGGGAAGAAACAAGCACAGCCCCCTGTTACATGGGAGGAGCACTTTTACTCATGCACTGATTAACCTTGAGCTGCCGTCCACCGTAGCAACACAGCGGGTTTCCTCACCTTTGAATAATGACAAACACACCGAAAAAGGAAAGCCCCTAACCTGAAGCCCAGCATGCATTTGTGTAGTTAAAAAGCGGCGCACAAGCAGGTCGTCAGTCTAACTGTAAAGCTGTGTGACCTTTTTCTGGCTTGTGACAGCGGAAGGCAACTGTAAATTGTGTCGTTGGCATTCGTCAACAAATCGGCGCACAGGATGGGATCACTAACACGGGATTAGTGGCCCTGCGTGACATGCAGCTGTTTTCCTCACCTGTTCGTCAACAGAAGACAGAGGGCTCGTCCCACTGTTTTTCTCAGCTACATGTGTAGGAAACAACAGCTGGGCTTGTATATACAACGTGTATGTGCATGTATGTATTGTACTGGATACATGGTCTGAAAGGGTTCAGTGTGTGTGTCAGTGAGTGTGTGTATGTGAGTGAACAATGCAGTCTTGCGGCACATTTTCCCGGTTTTCCCAGTGTTTGGCTTGCTCTCATGCTGGCGGATTATAGAAGATTTACATGCCACTGTAATAAGCAAGTCCTTCACCTTGGGACCTTTTTTAATCTTAATTAATTTCTGATAATTCCTCATTAACATTGCAGATATAAGGGCTCCATTGCCAAGAAACAACCATGCTAGACCACATTTAGCACAACACTGAGCCCAGACTCTACCCAAGAGACAAACGGATTGACGAAAACCGAGAGGAAGATGATGTGAGTGTGTGTGTGTGTGTGCTCAACCAAAGAACGATACTGTGAAGGGGACAGTGACAGAGTTTGACGTGACCTTGCAAATGTTCATTGCCGTCAAATGATTTGTCAACATGGGTTGGCGTTGTACATTCCCACCCAGAGCCCTCCACTCCGTAGCAGGTAGTAATGACTAATGCCTCTGCATGACATTATGGAATGGCGGTTTAAACAGAGAGAAAAGAAGAGGGAGAAAGAGACACTGTGGTTGATTAATAATTCATGCTCTGCAGATGATCTGTGAATAGCAGTGGTAAACAGGCCTTCATGGCTTTTAAATCAGCTATATAATGCCTTTCTGGAAAGGAAAACGACTCCATTGTTGATGCAATTTCCATTCAACTTGTTGTGGCTAGCAGAAAAACAATGAGTAGCCTCATGAACGGGAAGCTCGGCTTTGTTATGATAGTTGTTTGGAATGCCTTTTCATATCTGTTGAAGATATTGTAAGTGGTGCACCATTAGGCTCCAGAATCCCTCGCCGCTTACTCAATAACTCCCCTTTGATGATTGATAATGTGGAAAGAGGGCCGTGGCGTGACAGGCATCAATTTAGTGGTAATTGTATTGTTTTTTTCATGAGGAAACCTCCATCAGAGAAGTAATATCGGGGAGAAATGAGTTTGCGCTGTGCGACACCGTACACATTATGTAGATGCGGCGGTGGATATCAAAAGGGATTGTGCAGCATTACATCTCTCCTGTACTGTATTTCAGAGGCGGTTCATAAGCCGGCTAGCTTGTTTTTGATCATGCAACGAGGCAGGATCCAACATTCCGGCTGCCAAAATGGCCCTGCAGGCTGTTTTGTACTTGTATTTTTAGTTATTTTTAATTTGTGGTTGCAGCCCTCACCCCCCACCAACCGCATTTCTCCTCCCTCTTTTTTCTTCTTCTTCTTTTTCTTCTCTCCGTAATAAGAACATGCCATGTGTGAATTTTTTATAATGTTATATAAGAAGCTCCGGCACCCCCAGAGACCCGTGTCCTGGTTCTGGTGTGTTCAAAACAAGCACACGAGAGGAAGAGAGCAGAAAAGGGAAAAGGGTGGGATGGGGGGGGAATATAAGAGTTAAGAGAGGTTTCAGAGAGATGGAGAGGACTGGAGGAGAAGAGGGAAAGAGAGGATTGCAGAAGGGGAAAGCGGCAGGAAGGGGAAAAAGCAGGTTGGAGAGGAGAGGAGGGAAATATAAGAGGAGAAGGCGAGGAGAGAGGATTAAATGAAAGCCGGAGAAAATGCATGCGGTAGAGGAGCCTGTGGGGGGAGATCTTCCCATTAAGAGGCATAGTGCTTGGCTCTCTGATCTCCGAGTTGTGTTGTGATGCCAGACAAGAATACTCTAGGGCGACAACCACTGCCACTAGAGAAACAGCTCCTCAGTGACTGATATACAAATACCGTGTGCATCTACAGCGAGGGGACGCAGGGGGAGTCAAAAGAGGAGAGGGATTGAAGGAGAGGAGGAGAGAGGAAGAGAGGGATGAGGCAGGAGGCGATAAGCCAGCATGCTGGCGCCATTGTATGGAAAAGCTGTGTGACAGGGAACCTGCCAAGCGGAACGCAAACTTTTCTGTTTGCACTAAGATCTTTTGCAGGTTGAGCAAAGTAATATGCAATATTTGATGTAACACTGACTCTATATACAAGAATACTGTGTGAAATATTATGTATTGGCGGCTTGGAGTGCCTAAGATTTTGCAAACGGAGGGGGGCTGAATGGAATGTTCCTGTATGAGGAATTACCTCATGCATACAGTATAGAACTGAACTTTACATTTGTGAGCCACTTTAAAAGATTTCTCCAATAGGAACGGTAGCCTCACACTTAAAGGCATCCTGTGTAACATTTTGGGGGGTCTATTGGCAGGAATGGAATTTAAAACTCCTATCTATGTTTTCGTTAGTGTATGATTACCTGAAACTAAGAAAGGTTGTGTTTTTATGACCTTATGAGGCCTCCATACCTACAAAGGGAGCAGGTCCTTCTCACCCATTACAAATCACACAAATCAGCATAAACGGATATATTAGGATTAAACTAACATTTTATTTTCAGTCAAGAAATGAAACAATGAGTTCCACTCTATTTCTTTATAATCTATCTGACTATCCTTATTATTTCAATATGATATTTCAGATAGCGCTCTGACTGCCTGAGCAGAGATATAGAAGCCACTCAGGACATAGATAGGGGAAATATGTTCTCCAATCTTAGAATATATCCGCCTTCTTGACAGAAAGATTCAGCATCTTTGACAGCATCTTATTTGGGCTCTATTACCCAATATTGGGTTTTGGGCCAGCACTGAGGGTAGATAAGTCATCTGACAAGGTATGATGACAAAGAGTCAGTTGGAATTTTTTCAGGTGTATTTCAGGGCCCAAGAGACCTGTCTTTTCCCCTCGGGTTGTAAATCTTCCCTCAGAAATATTTAATGTGAAAAGGCAGATTCTGTTTTCCTGAAATGTTGCTTTTCTAAGACACAGTGAGCTGCACAATATCAGCGCACTAGCTGCTGGAAATAATGCTGTAAAGAGCAATAATTTAATGATCATCATTCCGTGTCAAAATGTATAGAAAGTAACGAAGACAGGATTTGATGAAATGGCGATCGCCTCGCCCCAGGGACCTGTTTATTTTATTCTTTGCTAGCTGACATTATCATGATCATTATGTCCGTGCCACCTGCATGATCCTTACATGATTGCCCTATTCCAGCTAATGAAGCTGGCTCCTGATACCTGTCACCCCGCCAAAACCGTGCCTCCACTTGATTGCCTTTGGCCCAAGTCATTTATTTGTTTATTTTCATTAACAGAAACATTAGGTCCTTTTTCTTACCAGATACGGCAAATACGTTAATGAACATGCCAGTTAAAATGAAGATGAAAGCACCAGTTAATTATCTCCTCCAACATTCCGCGGGACAGATTAATTCCAATAAAAAAAAATAGAAGTCATTACCGCCGGCTCGACTTGTCAATGTGTTGATCTGAGGCGCTGTTTACAAGGTTCATAGGAGAAGAAATGAAATTGAAATGCACCACAGGACCTCATTACAGTTACCAGACCCTAGTGGGGAACTTACTTGAGAAAAGAAAAATGGAAAGTTACTTAATATAAATTCAATAAAACTGTTATCGAACTCACTGAAAGTCCTCTGACCTGAAAATGTGACACCTGAAACACTGGGTTACACTGAGCATTAGAATGGTGCTACTGCACCGAATAATAGAAATACTACCTCAAAATTGTACTTAAGTACATTACCTGTGTAAATACTTCCCACCACTGCTAAATGGCCACTTAACTCCATCCCTTCTGTCTGACATCTTGTTCATGTCAGCCAATATTTTTTTGTCAAAACCAGTTAGCAGTGAATTATGTATGCCAGGTAACCCGTTTTTGTTAGTTTCCTGCATAAAGTTAACAAGATAAACAATCCAAAAAAGAGGTTTTGGACAAATAGTACTATTTATCACGTGATTTATTATTGTTTTTTCCTAAGTAGTGGAAGGCAGATAAAGTGTGGGGAGAAAAGACCTTTAGAAAGAGCGCTGACAGTCTCTAATCTGCATGTTTACTGCTTTCATTTTAAGATCATCAAAGTGTAGAATTGATTGTATAGTAGTCGCTCAGCGAGGGGCCGTATATTCAGACTCTGCAGGAAATTTTAGTTGTTAATCGAAAGGAAGTCGTGCACTGAGGATGTCTAAACAGACTCTTGAAGTGTGTGTTTGTGTGTGTGTGTTTTTACAGCGCCATTCACTTTGTCTATGTGTGTAGAGATTATATTCTTAGGAAATGAAGGTGCTTCCAAGTCCATCTATAGTGCCTTTAGTCCCAGAGCCTCTCTGAAGCTCACATGTGCTTAATGGCATACATGTGTCTATATTACCCTAACCTGCTCCCTCAGATGAGCGGCTATGGCGAGCGCTAATGGAACGTGTTGGCCTAAAATAGCCCGTTAATGACACCGCTTGTTTAATGGAGGGGATTGAGGGTGGCCAGAGGCTCATCTGCGATTGGTGGCTGAAGCAATCAGTTGATTCCAACCTCTCAACCACTCCCCCTTTCCCCTCTGCCTTCGTCCCGCCTTCCTCTCTGTCATCCCCACCCACACTGCTGGGAAGAGGGATGCACGAGGGAGGGAGAGGGTGGCAGCGGGAGGGTCTGTGAAGACGAGGCAAGAAACTCTTTTACATCATCACAGCCCCTTGTATTATGTGCCCCCCCACCTGATCAAAATTCATGTGTGCAGCCTGCCTCCCACTCTCACGGATCATTGAGAAAGAGGCGACTCGTTGGTCTGTTAGCGATCACCGGCTCAAACCTGGTCTCGGATGGACAGGGGGGGGCGATACCACGGATGGATAGGCCGATATGAAGAGCAGAGGAGAGCGCCCTTGCTAATCGCTAGCCGGCCCGGTTAGTCATGGTCCTGGTAATCTCTGGTGACCTTGGCTGCTGCTTTGCTGGCTGGGTTTCCGCAGTGCCGCATTAATATTCACGCAGTTAGGAGACAGGCTCTCGGCCTGTCTTTGAGTCCGTCTCTGTCTATCCACCTACACACACACGCTGTCTCCCTCTCTCTCTGGCCATCGCTCTGCATTTGTGTCTCCCCTCTCCTTTTCCTTTTGTGTCTCCCCCTTTTCATCCATTACTGGCATCCATCGCTCTCAGCCATTCGGCTCACCTCTTCCCATACTGTCCATAAAAGAAACGCAGACTTCGGAATTTATGTTGGCATCTCAATCGGGCTGGTGTCAGATTTTGGCAGGCTGAAGGGTTTTTAAGTTTATTTTTATGGCATTTCTGCTTTATTAGATAATCTGCAGCCTAGCAAGATGACAGAGACGGAGGGAGATGGATGCAGAAGAGCAGTGATAACTGGCCCCGGTATTTTGTCAAAGAACAAACTTTGATATTTATTTTTCTTCTTGCCGCATCATATTAAGGAAATCCTTCATTTGCTTGCTTCCCGTCAAAGAGAGGTCTGAGTTCAGGGCTAGCTACTGTGGAAGAAAAGTTCCTTTCAGGTCCAATTCTGTGACTGGTTCAGATGAGTTTCATTCACTGCGCAGTGGAGACAGAAGTTTACAACAAAGGTGTAGAATTCTCTCTGACCAGAGAGAGTTCTGGCCATGATTATATACAGGGTTACAGGAAAGAACAGTTAAACAAAAGGTGTGGGTTGGGCTAAGCTTCTCAGGAAGGACAATACCCAAGATGTGCATCCGTTTTCAGTCCAGAGAGCGAGTCGGGTCTGGGAACTCAACTCACAAGTCTGTAGAAGTGGATTTGCATAGGTTCAATACAGGTCTGTTTAAGAAATGGAAAGGCCTTTAATAAGTTGAGGTGTGACCTCTGGTCTGGGCTTTCTTCACACTACACCAAAAGGTTTCACTAACAGAGGTTTGTTAATTCATGTAAAATAGTCCCCGTCTATACAGAGGTTGATGAGAAAGACAGAACTGGCCGGAATACACAGGCAATACAGTTAATACAAACTGAAGATATACAATTTTTTTCTACACTACTAAACATCCGCCCTGTGTCTTGCTCAAGGACTCTGAAGCAGGGCCTAAGACTGGAGCGAAGAATAGTTTGGTTGAATTGCGGTCTCTTTACCTCACTGTTCCTCATACTCTGTGGAAAAACACTGGCTGCTTTCTGACAAATGTGACTGGTTTCTGGCATAGTGGGGGGAAAGAAAGAAAGAAGACAGTGTCCCCCTTAAAATACCGACGCTGCATTTCATATTATAATTTCTTCTGCAGACAGAAAAGGGAGGTGACAACACCACATTTCATTTGTGCTGACGTTAAAATCAAAGAGATTGACAGAAAAAAAGGAACGACTGACATCTGAAGTGAGCTTACAATTTTTACCCTTGAATTGATGAATTAGTGAAATACTGTTTGTCAGTGTATTTATGCTGGGTGAGTGTCTCCAAATCAGTTGTAAATGGATACAACACTTAACATTAGTGCCTGTCAAAGTCCAACAATGACTGCCTTTCTTCATCACATCAGTCCTCTGTAGCCTTTTGATGGCAGGAGAAATCTAATTAAATTTCTTTATGGCATCCTCTTCATCTCAGCAGGGGAATTCTAGTGTTTTCATAGCTCTCTTAAAGCCTAAAGCCTTTATCAGGTTTTTTTGTCTAAAGTCCAACCAAGGGCACTGCCTCCTTGTTTTTTCTTGATTACTGGTGGAGGGAAAGCCAAGGGAGGATGAATGAGATGGAAGCAGATTAAAAAAAGAAGAAAAAAAAAGGACTCTTCATATTGGCAGTGATATCAAAAAGGACTAAAATGTGTTGGAGTTGCAATCCAGGTACGCATACTTTACTATTGATGGCCTAACAGCAGAGCTGGTTCGGTTTGATTGATATACTGGAGCACCGGTCTTAACATTTGATCAATATCAGAGGCAGTGCTTTTTATCCAGTGCAGCTACTGCACAGATATACTGTAGCTGGAGTTGTTTTACTCTGACCTCCAGTCCTTTCCAGCATTATCTGCTGAAGTAGCCTGGGGGGGGGGGGACCCTGCTGGTCCAAGTAGCTAAACTTTTTAATGTTGTGCCTTTACGAAGATTACTTTATCAGCCACAGAAAGAAAGTGCAATGTCATTCTAGCACCTTTCTTTGAGTATGCACGCAGCTTTATTTCACAGCAAGGTAGGAGGATGTTGACGGAACCATCTGGTATCCAACTCTCAATGCCAGAACGACAGCCTTGCCATTGTTGGTCAGCCTTCCTGTTTCAATGCCCTTAGATTGTCAGGAAATTGGAATAACTGCAGCGAATGCAGCTTTTCTTTTTAAAAATAAAGTGAATCTCCTTGAACTGTGCAACAACCAAAAGCTTCTATCAAGTTATTTTACTCTTCAGTCAGTCACAGACTGCAAACTATGGGCACAAAACAAGGCATTGAAATAAATATATATATATATATGAATTATGCCATGCCTGATTTGATTGACACAAAACACAAAATGTGTGATAGAAAGTGGCATTGTGAAATTGTGAATGGCTCTGTTTGATAAAAAAAGGTTTTGGTTAAAGGACATTTTTATATTAAAAATGAAATTTTTCATATTAATGAGCCGAGTTGTAGAATTTAATTAGTCCACATTTCATGGATGTATTTTGTCTGTATTTATTCATCATATAATGTATTTATTCTGGTACTTGCTACGCTTGTCTGCCGTTATTCAAATTTTTTTGCGCTGCGTTTGCAGAGCATATTTCAACACATTTAACAGTCCGTAAGAGCCGTTCTTAAATTCCTAGTGACAAAAGTGATGCTTAGATCATAGGATATGTGATATGTGATATGTGACTTGATGTTGTGACCCTTTATATTATGGGGCTCATGTCATGTTAAAAATCTAAGATGCTCAAAGTGCTTCTCATATTAAAATCACATTAATATTAGCAGCTGTATCTCCTGCTTTGACGTTTACTTCTAAAGCAAACTGCATTAATGAATTTTAAATTAAGCTTTTTGGGAGTAGTTAAATACTCCCAAACCTTTAACTGCAGCTATAAACTAAATGTAAACCTGCACATTTGAAAGGAAATATGTAAAAAGTAGGCTTTTTACCTCTCCTGTTGTTTTTGGAAGCTGGTGACTCCCTTCTCTTCATGCCCACATTCAACAGCTGCAGTGGGAACACTTACCAAATGAGAGAGCTAGTCTGAACAGCTGAGGAACAATTGTATTAATTTAGTGTACTCAGCCACCTCTGCGGATAGTTTGTTTATATTGAATTACCCCATTGTTACCTTGCCCGAACCTGCGATTCTCGCTAACAAGCCCACCGAGTCTTCCACTGGAGGGCTTCAGATTATTTCTGAGTTTTGTTTTGCCGTTGTCAAGCTCGCTGAGTGAGTGCCGCTAATTGGCCTTCATCCCCTTATTTATTTTGGTCGTACAAACGGCACATAGAATACAGCGTGCCATCACTGGTGTGTCAGTGTGTTGAATCTTAGCGATTATTTCATTCCCTGAAATTAGAATCACCTTTCCTTTCACCTTTTTATTACAGTTCTACTTTGCGTCGCTCCCCAGTTTCCCCTCAGACGGTCATCCATCTAAAGTAGTGAACCCCGGATTAATTAATTATGCATATGCAAATGTGTGCTCATAGTGCCAGGAATTTCATTTTATACGCTTTTCTCCCTTCTCTGCCACCTCTTTCCTTTTTTTTTCTTCTTCTTCTACGGCAGTTCCTGGTGGATTTATTGTAAATTCAATTTGCATAAAGGTTCTAATTCGCTGACACTACATGAATACATTTTTTAAACTGCTATGCACCTCAGCACCCACAACTGCTCACCTTCAGTCCCAACCCCCACTCCCTAGACATGAAGCACGGGTGCACTTGGAGGGAAAAGATGCGGCGCAGCACATGCTAATGGAATCCTTCCTAGCTTCTAATTGGAGCAGAATTGGATGGCTTACTTTGAATCAGGAAAATGAACTGCTTGTTATCAGCTAGTTGGCTGAGAGATAAGGGAATTACAGTTTGTGTTGAGTGAGTTGTTTTTTTATGTGTGGACTGAGTGGAACACATCACTGTGTTTGTGTGTGTGGCTTAAAGTATGCCTGCATGGTTATATAACTAAAAAGTAGCTCAAAATGACCAGATTTGGCTCATGTTCATCTCTTATTTAATTAGTTTCACAGTTGAAAGTGTTTCTGACCTAAATACAAGCGCTCCCTATTTGCTGTGTCTTAATATTATTCATTTAGAATTGGCATTATTTTGGTTTCTTTAATGTTGTCACAAAGGAAGACACTATTCATATTAAATTCATATTATATCCCACTCTATTGTATTTCACTGGCTCTAGGTTTGACACGCTCAGGGTATTTTGGAGAGATTTTGGAACAGTTTTCCAGACCAGCTTTTAATCATTCACTTTATGAAGGCTTGCAACTTGACGGGTGCAATAAATGACTCACTTGCGTCTGTAGATTTATAGTTTGAATAAGTGAGTGTCTGATTTGCAGGTGATTTGAGCTGTAATGTCAGGAGAACCTCCTCTCAAAGGTAAAACTGTTTTAAAAAGGCTAGCTGGAGACCGTTAGTCCTCTTCAGTCTGCAGAGGAAATTGGAAACGATTGACTTGTGTCTGTGCATGTCTGCCAACAGCCTGCATTCACCATCAATTAGTCTTCTGCATTTTTCCCCTCAACCCCCGATTTAGAATGAGCGCTTCCCGTCACTCTGCTGCCTCCGTCATGGATAACTCCCAGCCTCGGCCTGAGGAGGCAGCAGACAGAAGTTAACACTTTCCTTTCCAGATTCCTCCCACCACCATATACAGTAGGCACCCCGCACCAGCCAATAGGAGTCGCTCGTGTAGTGACATGGACTTGATCCGTCATTGGCTTCCCAACTGCAAACGTTTCAAATTGTGTCCAAATTCCCATTTGGAGAGAGAACTTTTTCAGTGCTACTAAATAAAGCCAATTTATTTGATTAGAGTATCAATGCAATGTTGGTCGAAATATGACACATTCATTCATATAAATGACTATTACAGTAATTGAAACGATGTCAAAGCTCAGGTTGTCTTTTTCTTCTTTTGTCACTTAACACTCTATTAGATAATGTCTTTATGGAGTCATTTTTGGCCAAGATGGGAAGCTTTGTAGTCAAAAGGCTGCAACACTGTCAATGATGAGTTAACTCGACCCTGGCTATTTATTTTGTGATTGCAGCTTTGATCCATTTTATGGTGCTCTGATCTGATGAATAATGTAAAACCTGACCCTGGTCCAACTTTGTATGGGAATAACAAGCGAGGAATAGATTCATTTTAACACTGCGTTCGTTCTGTATGACGACCGGGGTATTACTCGCCCTCTTGGGCTGTGAGATCGTAATGTCCCATCCTAAAAGCCAGAAATACCACCTCTGGTGCAGAATTAGGAAATAAACCGGCATCGGCATTTTCGGGAAACGTCGCAGCCAGCTGTCCTCACTTCCTCATGTCACTGGCTCAACACTGCCACAGAGAATGAGTGCAGTGCATCATATTATCTAGTTTGTAATTGAATTGTAGCGGGAGGTAGGTTGGTAATCAGTGTACAGCAGGTAGTTTTCGTTCCAGTGTTTGACAGTAATGTCCTCTAATGGGAAGCTCTGGCTCTACTCTTGTTCCAGGCCACTAGGTTTCCCTGGATCCCTGGCTGCCTGTGTGACTGACTGTAGTGTGTGTGTGTGTGTGTGTGTGTGTGTGTGTGTGTGTGTGTGTCATTGTGCATATTGAATGTAAGTATGTGCGTGTAGCTGGCAGAAATGCTTCATTCTGCATCTCCCCTGCCTACCTCTGAATTCCTTTCAATATTCCTGAACTATTTGTTTTTCATATACTTGACCTTGAGAACATAGTCTCCCTCCACTTCATGCTGAATTGCTGCCGATGGCGAAGTGATTTGCAGCACCAGCGCCCTTACCTGTGTTGCTTTTGGGGACCCTTCTGTCCTTCCTGATCTGCAGCTCGAATCATTTCTCTATCGTACTCTTCTTCCTCTCTCTTTGAACTGCCAGCACAACCTCCCCTCACCCTCACACTCTTCTGTACAAGAACTGAATAGCTTGGAGATAGGTGGAGGTTGAAACAGAGACAGAGGAGAGAGAGGCCAGTACAAAAGCAAAAAAAAAGGAAGTGATGATGCTCTGGTAGTTAACACTGTGGGGGGGGAATTGCAAGGCATAAAATAAGGTCAGAGTTGACGTATGAGAGCTGACACTAGGGCCCATCAGGACGTCGCCCGCTGCTTGCTTTGTTACATATTCTAGCCATCTTATCATTTCACAGACGGCTGTCACAGAGGCCGATATGACAAGGCTCTCTATCTGGGCACGCTCTATTTTCACCAACGCTTATTTTTGCAGGGGGGCACCGGAGCACAACGCCCAAATGGCGTGTCGGTGTCTGTAGTGGACCGGCGAGGGTCTGAGTCACCGGCTTAGCGCACACCCACAGCCATGATACAGCACAGAATAACAGGCCGACGGGGCTGCCAGCGGAGGCAGCGCGGATCGTGTGGCCTGTTCTCGCTCCTGTGTGGGCGGGTGAGAGAGTGTGGAACACGTCTTATCCACGCTCTTGTCCTATGTGCGCAGTCATGTCTGCAATGCAGCACTCGGGTATTTCTTCTTTCTTTTTTTTCAGGAGTCAGTATTGTTTATGTTGCGTGTCCCGATGCCTCCCAAGGCTGTTTGTTAGATGAGAGGATTACTGGCGCTGTGGGGAACAGAAGGACGCTTTTCTGATTACATAGTGCTCTCTCTCTCTGGAGTAGACACCCCAGTCATAACGGGATCACTTTTACATCTGCTCCTTGTCAAATGTTCCCCGGAAATAGGCACGCGTTGAGTAAACATATGGACACAAGTCAATTTTCATAGTTTGATCGCCCAGGAGAATCAAAACGCTGTTCGGGTGACATGATCGCCCCTTTAAAAGTCATAGTCGAAGTCATCACTGATTCACACATCGAGATGATCTAATGGGAGGATAAGACACTTTGTCAGATGTGGACGTAGAGTGGGGTGATGGGTTTTTCTCTCAAATGAGTGCTATTGAGCATGGAAGGGAAAACAGGCCTCGTCACCATAATAGAGTCAAACAGGCTGATTCACATACTGCTTTGAAGTGTGCTTCTCTTTCTATTCTATTACATTTAGGTTAGGACTTTACTTACTATTCTGCATCCA
Organism: Anarrhichthys ocellatus; assembly: GCF_004355925.1. Lineage (NCBI taxonomy): Eukaryota > Metazoa > Chordata > Actinopteri > Perciformes > Anarhichadidae > Anarrhichthys > Anarrhichthys ocellatus. The sequence goes on from NW_022280042.1 coordinate 3,610,488, forward strand.
CTTAATGCACTGAATATATTAAAATGACTGACACATTTATATTGCAGTTTTTTTACCCGTTAAAGTAATCTTTAGAGGAATATTGCATATGCTGAGTTGCCACACTGTTGCCAGTTTACGTTACAGGGATCGAGTCAATTACCACTCAGTGGAAGCTTGTACATTTCCCTTTTGTCTGGAAGGTCCCTCCCATTAATTAGTCCTTTCACAGGATGCATTTTACATTTCTCTTTTTAAATGAACAGAAGATTTGGGTAGTTAGCATGAGCAGTGATAGCCACTACACTGAACAACGAGAGCTACCCGCAGCAACAGAATTAACGGCCCAAACAAAAAAAGAATAAATAAGATGACGGAGATATCCCAGGACATAAACGCAGCACATGCACACACTTATCACCCTATTTGCAGACATCTGCATCCAAACTGCATTGCAGACATTAAGTGATAGCATTAAGGCCACGCTGACCATTTGAATACAAAACTTACGCAGCAGACATCTTTGCTTTTTGAAGTTCAGATGCTATGACTGTTGCTTCTTGTGACTGTAAAATATAACGATGACCTCATCGGTTGCACTTCAGCCCTTTAAGGACAACACAAGGTCATGTTCTGGGAACTCAAGCGAAATATTGCATGTGATGCAGAAAGTTATTTCAAATGAGTGTACACCAGTTTGAGTACATCAGAAAGTTGTTATGGTATGCTTAAATTGATTGATTGCCAAATTGATTTAAAAAATAGATAAAAAATGGATGATTGGTATCTGTTGACATGTTCTGCCTTCATAAACTGTGACCGTAAGGAACAGCTTCTAGTCCATCTAGTCTTACTTACTTGTGTGTGTGTGTGTGTGTGTGTGTGTGTGTGTGTGTGTGTGTGTGTGTGTGTGTGTGTGTTTATATTCCCCTGCGCCCATTTCCTTATTCTCTTCCCTGCAAGGGTCCATCCTGGTGAAGTTAGTTTTGTCCTCTTTCCCATCAGCTCCCCTTCTGTGCTCCCTGTCCCCGTCAGCATTTAACCCCTGATTGGAGATAGCAGGCGCTCTCTCTGGAGGCTGTGTCCAATCAGGGGAGCCGAATCTGATACGGAAGGGAGAAGCCGGCAAGATTGCCGACAATGTTTATTTTGTGATAGGAAGAAAAGCAGTTTGTTTGTTTTTTCTATTTTTTTGTCCCAAAAATTACAAAATTATACTGAGGTAGAGTTCATCTTTTTGGATTCAAAAGATGGCTTCAATATTTTGGAAAGTACACGTTTGCTTTCATTCTTTCCAAAGGGGAAATGATAAAGTCAATATTGATGTTCAAAGCTACTAAAATACAACCTATGTTTCCTGTTACTATGGAGCTTCAGTCAGGTTGCAGTTAGCCTAGCTTAGCATAAAGACTGGAAATAAGGAGGAACAGCTTGATTTGCTCCATCCGAAGTGAAAAAAACGACTTACCCACGGCTATTTGTGGCTATTTGGTGCTGAACAACAGTTTATCCATCTGTGCAGTTCTTTTGTGGAGTGTCTTCGACTTTTGCAGATGAGGCTTGACACAGTTGGCACAGTATTTAGATTCTAGTTTAGGTTAGTTAATCAGTTAGCATTAGAGGACTTGGTGGGCGTACTTTGTAATTTTGGAGCCAAGCCACTATGGCGACGTTAGACCCGTCCTACTATGATTGGCCCTGTTGGACTGTTCCTTTAACATTTCCCCCTCTGTATATTCATAGACCACAGTGGTTTCCCGGGTGGTAATAGACTCTCCTTTATGTCAATATATGAAACATAACTTGTCATTTTAGCATTTGCGGTTCCTTACTGCTGCAGTGCCATTACACACATTGAGTGTGTGTTTGTTTGTGCATATACAATATATATATATATATATATATATATATTGTTTGTGTGTTAACATAATCTCCCATGCAGAGGCTGTCGCTGATTGCTTTGTTGGCTGATGACTCATTCTCTTTTTCGACCTGCTGGAGGTACTTCAATCATGCAGGTAATCTCCTCCTGTACGCCGGCAGCCGAGAGGTTACCTTTCCCACACATCAGAGCTATTTTCCTCTTAATTGAGACCCACTCTGCTGCGACAGCGTTCTCACAAGGTGGGAAATGGCAGGTCAAGATTCCGAGACATCTCTCTCGTCCCCTGCCTCCCTCCCTTGGCCAAAGTGGCTGTGAAGTTGATAAGTTTATTTAGGGACCCTGGAGCCAGGCCAGCTAAGACACTGCACTCCATGAGGGAAAGTAAAGGTTGATGTCGAATCACCTCTTGGAATGTGTGTGTGTAGATGTGTGTATGCTTGTGTGTTTATCCAATCGGCCTAGGCGTAATGTATGCCTGTCTTTCTGATTGAATTACACTGGGGCCTTTATAGAGAAAAATGGTGGCGAACCATCTCCTTGAGTGCTTATGAGACGACAGACACTTTGTGTGAGTCTCCGTGGTGACCTGACTCAATCTGCATACGATTACCCCTCAGCAGACCTGTAACCCAATTTATGAGCTGATCACCTCCTCTCCAGAGGGAGCACATGCTCCTTCTCAAGTGCTAGTAAAATGGAGCAGGAACACAATGACATAACATCTGTATAGCTTTACTGTGGTGCCCTTTAAAATAGAAATGCATCATAGTTGTTTTTTTGTTTTTTCTATGCATGTTTACTAGCATCTTGTTCGCATCTGTGTCTTTTCAGCAGTCGGTTGCACACAAGATTATTTTTCATGAATATATTTTACAATACGGGCTCTATATATTCAATATGAAGACGCTCCACTAAAATAGGAAACCAGGTTCTACAAAACGATACGCGTTTTACTGCATTTTAAATTCAGAAAAAGAAGTCCCTAGGTAAGTGGAAAATGACTTTAGGTCAGTTTCCAGTGTGATCCCTCTCAGAGTGAGGGTCAAATTAATACGATGAACATTGAATAACGGTGAATATCTATATTTTTAAAGTGTAATTTGAATCAAAATACCTTTTTCGTAATTTCCTGTGCCTTAACCTTGATTCTAAAGTATAATTTGGCTACATTTGAGTTTAAACCTTGGGTGATGTTTTTTGCAAATACATTTAAACATGAAAAAAAATGCATCTTAGCATCCAATTACTTTTGGCATATTTTTCCTTCTTCATATGAATCACATCCTTGGTTTTGGCTTATTTCACGAGGATGAAAGTCTTTTACACAGTTGGACAAATGAGACAAACATGACAAACATAAAAACTAGACAGGCCTGACAAATGGCTGTGTCTTTGTTTAATGGCGTGGTTAAATCGGGATATGGCTAAGACCCCATTTCGATGTGGTGTCGGTGAATGTGGCTCTATTAAATCTCGATTTCCATGTGGGGCGACGTGGAAACATTTGTTCTGTGATCATTTGGCAAAACAGCTGACAGCTGACAGTTACCAGCTACCATTTTTTTTCCAGCTGACCCGGGACGCTCTCGGGGACAGCGGCTGACTGTTTGCTTACGGGTCGTGTGTAGCAAAGCCGCAAACGCTGCTTATGCTTGATGGTCCAAGACGCGGAAAGAGCCGCCGGAGTTGTTATTCTCACAAAGCAGATTGGCCAATTCCCTCACCAATTGTGATCCAGCAGAATGGAAATCTGGTGAGCTGGGAAATGTTAATCGAGTTCAATTAGGCTTTGTACCATGTTTGTTTCCTGCCAACAGATTAAGCGGAATCCCCACCCTCGCTTACTGAAATGAACGATAACCCTCCGTCAAAATAAGAAACGGGCAATTTGAGGATAGGTGGAAGATAACGGATACTGGCACTTGCAAGCTCCTTGTGGCGGCATTAGAGATAAATACAGCCAGCCCTTTGAAACAGCTTGGCTGGAGTTCACCCTTAAAAGGAAATTAATTTAGGACTTTTATTGTTTTCTTTAAGTTCTCAGAGAAACTGGGGATGCGTTCACAACCCAGAGCAGTAATCGAATGCCTTAGGGTGGTTTGAAAAGCATCCTTTAACCAATCTCGCTGTTGAAAACACCCACTGTACACGTTGCATAATGTTTTCAGGAGTAATCAAACATTACACTTTTTTTATCACTTTTCATCAGATGCATACTAATATATGTGTTATTAAATGATTTAGTCCAAATACTATAACATGCACATTTATTTATGTGTCACTAAACCAGCTGTAGAGATGCATTTATGCTATTTTACATAAGATGTATTGTACTAAAGTATCAAATATCTGGTACTCAGACAACATCAAAGTAATGCTTTCTCATTCTTTGAGACATACAGTTTCTTTAGTGAGAGAGAAAAATGTTCAGCTGTTAAAAAAATAAAGAAGAGTGGACTGAGTGTTTATTTGCAGTGCTGATGGGAAAGCAACGGCTGAGCCATGCGGTGTGCTCTTAGGCTGTAATGCGTTTACTGTGTTTCTTTCTGGGTCCAGAATCCAGTCTGTGCAGCCCAACTGTAAGCTATTTTTTTCTTCTCTGTCTGGGCTGACACAGAATGCATATAGGTGTGCAGAGAACAGTTGAGTGGTCATCTAGTGGGGCATATTGCCACATAAAATACCTTTCAATCTTAGTCCTAAGTATTCAGATTTATGAACATTATCTTGCTCAACAAAATGTGGAAGTACCATACACTTTTGTCTTTCCACAGAGCTTATATCTGCAATTGTCCAACATCCAATGGAAAGATTGTATTATGTTGAGGGAACCAGTTCGAAGCTAAATTCCTGGTTGGCCTACAAAGAAGCACTCTATTAGATTATAAACAGAGCTGTATTCAGTTGTAAACCGTATTTGAATCTTGCGGCTGTTGTAGGTGGTGCTAATATTAACAACTTTAAATATTTTAAGATCGTTTCATCTTTCTTAATCTTCAATCTTTTTACTCAGGGAACCACGGCCCACCAAAGCCCCTGGGTCAATTGGTTTTGGTAATCTGATTATTTGCTTATTTGTTTGGGAATTTGCACCATTGAAGTATAATGTCAACTAAGGTGGATCCTGCAGGCTGTGTTGTGGTTGTGTCTTGTACTGTCTAAACCTCAAAATCAATCTAAAAGAGATTTATTGTATCATATATTAAGCTTTCATGGTTCACATTTCTATTCGGATGCATGCTCAATGAAGTGAGCACCATCGTTGCAGCATAGGATAACTGGATCTACTGGACTTGATACACACTGCAGCAACAAAACCAATTGTTTGAAGAGTACAGGATGTGTGAGACTTATCAGAAAGCTTACTCCATGCACACTTTTGCCAAACTAATGGTGTTCTCTGTTTGAGCCGCCACCTGCTTGCGTGACCTTTTCCGCTCCCCTGCTGTTTTTAGAGGTCGTGTGAGTGAAACATTTCACACTCCGAATTAGGAAACTTGATTAGAAGTGAGACCATCTTGGCTGTGGTTGTCTTACCTTAAGCCTCCAAGTTATTATCGTCCACAAACTAATTGGCAAAGTTCTTGATAAGCGAGGGTGGACCCCGTGTTGCCGTGGCAACAGTTTGACTTAATCACAATGAAAGGCATGTGGTGTCGGGCGGCTTGCAGAGCACACGCAGCCTTCTTAAGCGTTTGCATTTGCTTAATTTTGCTTCTAGTTATTCACTCTTCCCTCTGGTTTGTTCAATTTAGGTTGTGTTTTCCCTGTGTTGCTCGTGGGAGGACCCACTTACTCCAGGAAATCAAAAGGAGGTTTCGAGGTTGGCGGCAAAGCGCTGTATCGGAGCGCAGTATTCTCATGAAATGAAGACAGCGACTTATTGTTGCTGATTTAGGATCATGTCAGATCAGGAATGGTGCTGCAGATTTTGCACTGCTGCTACCGGTAGAATGAGCTGTCAAATCTGCCTGACAGTCAAATTACGGGGCAAATTAAAGGCAATGTTCACCCTCAAATAGCTGTTCATATCTATCTTTAGTGACTTCCAGGACTACTTTATGATAAAGTGCTGTACCTTATGTTTTTTTTCTCTAACCTGCTCTTCGGTTAAACTGTTATCCTATATTTCTCAGGAAGCCTTTCAACACGTTTTTCTATGCTGGCTCCATGTATCCAGTGTGGTAATTTGAAGATGAATGTAGTAATACTAATTATATAAACTCTGCACTGCTTGCTTTTATGACTCTGACGGATTGGCACCAGAATCTCTCACCGCAAGTTTTTGGTAACTGATGTCTTTTGCTGTTGAACTCCATTGCAGCTTTTCCTCTTGTCTGCGGGCCCTAAAACACCCACCAGTGCTGCTGCTGCCGCTCCCAGCGTGACCCTTACTGCACCACACAATACAGCACAATGACATAAATCAGCATGATTTAATCAATTCCCCGCCAACATCCCTCCCCCCGTTACCCCCAACGACTCGGGCACCAATCAGCGAGGTGCGCACTGCACCTCGCTGATTGGTGCCCGAGTTGCTTCTTTGGTAAATAAAACATTTATAGAGGCTCAATTAGCGAAGCCTGTTGAGTCTTCGGCAGCTGTGCTTGCCAGCTGTTTTTTAAAGGAAGAGCGATGCAGCGAGGTGAGGCGAGGGAAAAGAGGATGTCAGGCACAGGAAGGGAAAAAATGGATCAGGCAAGAGCAGGCAGACAGCTTGTTTTTCATTCGGTGTGGGCCCAGTTTGTTTGTCAAATATACAACCCAGAAAAAGTGCAGAGACAAATAAGCTTTTTGATCAAAGTTTATCTGGAGGAAAAGTGGCCAAAAGTCTCTCCTCTGCAAACGAGTAGCTTTTATCTGATTCCTAAGATATTGTTAATATAGTGAATGAAGTCATTTTACTTTGGACCCTATTGTAAAGTTGTCATTCCTACATCATCCTAACATGGAGATCCTGCAGGGGGAATTGATCTGATCTACTTTACTGATTTACTATCAATTTAATACTTGGTTTGTTTTTGAATGAATTATTTATATACCCAAAGATGGTTAAAAGCCTGAGGATCAAAACCACCCCTTTGCCTGCTGTGCATGGATAATGCAGTATTATTTGATCTTTGTAACTTTTCTTGACTTACAGTTGGTGGGCTTCACTAATTGTCTCATTGTAGAGACCCCCGTTGCTCTGCCCTGACGTGTGCTGAGTAGATGAGCTGCTTTTCTTTCCATTTATTTGACTGAAAACAACCTTTGAGATCTGAAGATGGTCTGAAAGGGTCTGCAGATTCACTGCAGCTTCTCCTTTTCTCAGGTCAAATGTAGACGAGTGCCATCACTGCCATTTAAACAGATATTGGCGGTGGCTCTATACTCAATTTATGAATGAGATGGTGACACACGAGTCAAATACACACTAGTGTTTATAGGTGAAGGCAGGGGCAGGCAGGAAAGAACGAATGAATGCAGCGATAGATTTGTTGAGAGTTCAGTTTAACATTGGAAAGAATGTTGGTAATGAAACACTATACTAACACATCCACACATTATAAGGATGCCTGCTTGATCTGTCTTTTCATTTAGCCACACTTAACAAGTCATAAGTTAAGGTCTGTATAAGAATTAAAGTTTGTGTGTCCTTGTGAAAAACAAAAAGGAGACACCGTGCCTCAGTGCTGCATGGAGTGAAAAAGCATCTTGATTGATAGTGATACAAAGATTGCTGGCAAAGCGCATGAACAGACAGACTGATGCCAGCACTGAAAGTGGTCTTGTCTTGGTTGCCGCATACCCTTTTCATGATTACGAATAGCCTCTGCTTGGCTTGATGATGATGTGCATTGGCTCCAAAAAAAACCCCAACCTTTTATAGTAACTCCTGCTTAATTCTCCTGTCCTCTGTCCTTTTCTTTCAGTGGAAGGCTGCATGGATTGGTCAGTGGACTACCTGAAATACAAGGTGCTTCTGGGGGAACCTGTACGGATTAAGTGCGCTTTGTTCTATGGATATATCCGGGCCAACTACACCCATGCGCAGAGCGCAGGACTTAGCCTCATGTGGTACAAAAGTGCAGGACACGGGGACTTCGAGGAACCCATCAGTTTTGACGGCACAAGGATGAGCAAGGAGGAGGATGCCATATGGTTTCGACCAGCAGAGTTGGATGATGTGGGTTACTATTCATGCGTATTAAGGTAAGTTCCTTCAGCACCTCGAGCGACATACCGTTTACTGCTCTCTCCATTTCTATCCAATGTAAATTGCTGCGTATATTGCTTTGCCTTGAACTGGAGGAAGCATTCATGAGGAAGTCTTCCACCATTTTGGGCTTGTTTTGCCGGCAGTGTGACAGTAATATAGTTGGGGTAAATAACATTTTGTGGAACCCTGTGGGCACAAGTAAAGCTATTTTCAAGTCCTCCCCTGGTGATATCTAATGGAGTGTCTCATCTCTGGCCAAAAGAGCACTGGTCGTTGGTCCACAGTGCATCTTCTAACAGTATGAGGCCCCTTTGCTTCGCTTTATATGCTAAATAATTTCTTTATCCTCCTCTGGGGGACAATAAGCCATTAGGTGCAATTGGTAAATCCATAAATCTCAGGCCTTCACCAGTCCTTCTTTCTGAAAATGTGAAAGAGCAAGGAGTGAGATGAAAGAGACTGGACAGCAATAAAGCACAAGAAGACTGAGGAAAGCGAAACGGCAGCTAAGATAAAAAAACAAGAAAATAAATTGGGGGGGGGATTCGTGCTATCTTCCTTTTCCACTTGCCTGATGGTGGAGGTAGACAATTGTTTGATTTGTGAGCTCTATAATGTGGTGAAATTCCTGGCTTCCTAGCTCATATTGGCAGAAGCTTTCATTAACGTGTAGGTTGTCTGTGGCAAGGACAAGGGGAACTTTGAAACACATCCTACTAAAAGATAGGAGCCTAATCCCACACAAACATTCATACTTCAATCAAAGCAAATGATTTAGGATATTTGTTACACTGAAATAAAAACAGGAGAATAATGTACTCTTGAGCAGTTGCACTCAGCACAGGCTTTCTTGTAATTCACAAGCTCAATTCTAAGAGCTTTTGGCCATTACTGTTCATCACCATTAGCACTCTCCCCTTTGCCACGGCGGCCGCCGTGAATAGAGACGGGCGGCACCAATCCAACAATCCTCTATTCAGAGACATTGGCAGCGTTTTCTGGAGGTAGACAATCAGTCAGCTCAGAGTTAGTGTGTAATCACGCAGAAAATAGAGCCATGAGATTTGATTTGGAGTCGTGTTACTTTGTCGCCATTCTCCGCCATTCAGGACCAAATTAAGGGGCAACACTTATTTGCCCATCGTGGAGAGAAATAACAATATTTGTGAATGCAGAGCACTTTTCCATCGCACAGGATTTCTCTCCGCAGGCATTTCTTTGGACTATTGTTGTCTGTAGTTGCTTTCTGGGTCTGTAGTTGCTTTTTGGGGGGGTATTAAGATCTTCACAGTTTTATAGGATACAGACACATGATACACTGATAAGCTCCGGCACAGTAAGACCATGTCATGAAGGGAATATTACCACGTGTGAAAAAAACACCATGTTTACCTTCACTAACTATCATTTCATTGGGAAATAGTCAACACAAGATAATGTTTGCAAACTGCTTGCTTTGTCCAACAATCCATCAAAACTCAACATATGATATATGAGATATATATATAGTAGGTAAAGGGCATTCTCTCTGTATTGGCTCATTAGTCGGCTCTACACAACGACATATGGTGGCTCAGTGGACTTGTTTAAAAGGCTTGGGAGGTTAGGCTATTGCTTTCTCTATGTGTGTGTGTGTGTGTGTCACATGTTTAGTTCAATGCAGCTTTCTGAAGTGCACAGCAATGCATCAGACTTGACCACATGGGACCATCAAATTAGAATGATTTATAGTCCTGTATTAGCATGGGAGTTCTGGAGCCACAATAATAAGGCCAAGGCTCAATCCAGATGACTGACAGTGCAGTGGTTTAAGGGAAGCAGGCTTTTGATTGCTTTCCCATACTGCATATCAACTAAAGCTGAATCCATATGTGGTGGAACATGTCTGAAAATATCCCCCATATAACATATACAGGTATGTCACATGATGTTTGTCCAAGGAGGAAAGCTCAAAGAGAGCGTCTCCAAAGTACATTTGCAGTATTAACTTGGAACTATTCCAATTAAAGCTACTGACCTTAAATGGCTACAGTGCGGTGTTTGCCACCACATTTGCTTTTGTCACGTTCCCCTCATTCCTTCACTCGAACGTTGACAACGTGTTAAAAATTGCAGGAACGGGTTCATCCAATTTTTACAAGCACATGGCAGCGCTGTTGTGCAGACGTGACTCATTTCTATTCCCCGTGGCTGCAGCCAAGTCAGAGGATTGCTCTTCTCTTTTGTCTCAGCGGCGCGGGTCCTATAGATGATCAGTGCTTGCATATGTTAACACATCACATTGGGATTAGGCTCTTGGCAGTGTCTTTTACTTGAGGATCCTCACCCTTTTGAAACATGAAGGGATCGAGGGAATTAGAGCGCTCAGCGGTGGAACGAATGAATCACAGCACAACAATAAATCTTCTCTCACTGGATGCATTTCATACTTGAGCATGTTAAAACAATTCATTCCCAGTTACTATGCTCCCATGATGTTATTGTCTCAAAGCAAGTGTTGGTAGTGTGACCAAGAATGTTTGTCCTCAGACAACATCGAGACATGATCTTTTTGCTGTGTATTATTTTATTAATTGTCACCAGTGACCATTTCTCTTTTACCATTCAAGAATCAGGGTGGTAAAGTGAGGATTAAAGCTAGACAATGCTTTTATATTCTTCTTTAATCAATCGCCAGTGGAATAATTTTATGATATGAACATTTGGGTTTCTTTGTCATCCATTTGGAAATCCTGAGAATAAGAAAATGCATCTCACACACAGCTACGTTACTGGTTTTATTTCTTTAGACAGCTTATTCAACCTTTTCCCGATGCACATTCAAAACTAATTGCAATATTTCTGATTGATTATGTGTCACTGTCTTGAAAGCAGCAGGGATGTGTTAGAGTCTGGTTTTATTGAGCAGGGCTGGATAGAAATGTATGCAGGTGGGAAATGCTCTCAAAAGAAAGAAAAATAAATGTGGAGCGTTAGTCAACCTGGTTTATCATTTCAATACCTTCAACTTTTCGATAATATTTTTAGACTATTCCTATAGGGGAAAGGCAAACATATCTGGTTGGTTTGATAGGTGACTTTGTCAAAAATCCTTTGAATTTTTTCTTTTTCTAATGTCACTATAATATTTTAAACCGCTCCTCCCGCCTCTCGTTTATTCAAAGTTTCTTTGCATTGAACGCGTCGTGTGTCCAAAATGTACCAAACACTGCGCGTCCTCGTGTCCCCAGCAAATAGAGCCATCATGTTTGATGTAGATCCATTGAACGGTTCTCCAGATATGCAAACGATACACGTGCACATATACATAAATATGCATTCCTTGCTTTATGGTTAGATACTGAGGCAAAGTTTTTTTTTTTTCCCCTTTAATCACATTCTCGGGTGAAGTACTTTCCGTTGTAGCTACTCAACTGTGAGTTTATGACGTGATCCTCATATGGCATCAGTAATATGCCCTGACCACAGGCTCTCCAGATACCGGGGATGAGATTTGTCTGCCAGCCTGTCTGTCACAGGCGTTATTGCACTGGGCAAAGTGTAACAGTGTAGGCAGAATATTCATAAAACACCCACATCAGCACGGCCACAGCCAGCGAACACACTCTGATGCGGCGCTATTGGCCACTCCTGCCAGTCTACCACCTTCGAGGCCAGTGTTACCGTCAAAAGCAAAATTGTGTTGTCCCGAATTAATGATTCCAAGCGAATCGTAATTGAGTTGTTTAATTATCTGTTTTACATGGTTTGTCCAGTATAATGCATAGATGACAGCAAAACACAGAGACACATCTGCACTGGGGGGAAAACAACACAAACATCTTTATAAGTGTTGCAGTGAGCAAAGTTTCAAGTCTGAAAAGCAGCTGGGGGAATTGTGCTCACAGTGCAGATAAACACAATTCTTTCCAATTCAAATCATCTCGTTTCAAGTACTTTCTTAATCAAGAGGCATGTTCTTAATAGTGTTTGAGTGAGCTTCCCCTTCCTGTTTGCTCCTTGTTTCAAGACTTATTGTGAAATGGAGCGAAAACAAAAATGATTTAATGATTCTTTCTTTCATCGTGAGACAGCATGTCCTATGATGTTACACTTCAGGCCTTCCTAGCTCTCCTAACATACATGCACACACATACAGCGCAGTGTGTGGCCGCACTTGTCACATCTTTGTGTATTTTGCTCAGCTGCACTTAAGTGTGTCAGAGGGCATCGTTGTACGAGAGCACACACACACACACACACATATCAGTTCTCTGCTCCCCTGAGACTAGCTACCAGTGACATGAACTTAATGTGCCTCCAATCTGTATGTAAAAGCAGGCCAACTTGACACACACACACACACTCAACATTCTGAGCATGTCTCTTCAGCTCATGCACACACACACACACACACACACACACACACACAGATCTACATGCATTATGGACACAGTATGACGAGGGACCGCTCATGCCACACATACAGTATATAGGAGTGGAAGGGAGCAGATGAGCAGTGCTGCGTGTCAAATCAAGGATGTTCAGATGTTGTGACCGGAGGAGGTCCATTGTACGCAGAGGGAAAACATCTGCAGTGGCTGAGTGTGTCACTTAGTGTTCATTGACTGAAAACACACACACACACAGGCCATCCTGGTACATGGAGGATACCACTAAATCCCGAGCATTGCTGCAAGTGTCTCTGTAAGTCTATTAGTATGACAAAGTTGCTAATTCCTGCTTTTTCATACCTCGCTGACGGCAGACACAGCCGAGTAACGGTGTGACAGGAAAAAAAAAGGAAGCATGGAGTAGATGTTAGGAAACGGGTCACCAGTAATCTCAAAGTATGTGATTTGGATTTGGATCTACAATAGAAGGATAAGTGTATTTGATAGTTTGGGGTTAGATAAAATCATTTGTGTGTTCAGTTATGCAATTTTTAAAAATCTTTGACTTAAAAGATTCACAATATGTTTGAAACCATACCGTCCACATCAGGTGTGCAATTTCTTATTCTTTTTAACAAGTAGAAGAGAGCAAATGCTAAAATGCTGCCGTGTGCTGAAAGTGAGCAGGCATTATTGTATTATCCGGTTCATCCTGGTGTCAGTGCAGACAGCCACCGCTCACCTTGTGTTCACCTCAATCTCACAGAGTTCAATCACTTCCAGCTCTCTGCAGTCTAAAGTCTACACTGCCTGTCTATCTCTCCATCCACACTCTCACCACTAAATAGCGTGTTTTCTCCATCGCTTTGCCTTCTATGCTCAGATGCAGCATAAATTAGCAGGGCAAACTTTGATATCATCATATGAACAATTTTGTGCTCTAGGATTGCTTAGCAATGTCACTCGGATCGCCTTCTATGTATGTCAAAAAGCTGTTGTGTGTGGGGTCTCCGGTCCTTGTAGGTTTCAGTAATCTATAAGTATTTCCACAGCTTTACATCGGCTTTGTGGAATCTTTAATTGTTCACTCATGGACTGTTCGCTACTGCATGTATTGACTTCTGTGTGGAAAATCCCAAAGTGTCCCGTTTTCAGTGTGCTCTATTTAGGTCATGTGCAATGCATGATGGTAGTCGATGTTTCATGAAGTTCATAAAAATCTATGCAAGTCTCTGCGCCTTTTCCCATCTTAATAAACAAAGTTGTATAACAGCAGCATGTCAGACTGAATTGCTGGAATTATTTAATGATCTTTAAATGTTTGTAGAACCCTTTCATGCTCACACTGTAGCAGCAGCAACCACCAACCTAAGCATGCATCATACGTGGTCGAACGAATGCCACAGTGCATCGATCGGCGCGGGAAGTGCAGGGATTACAGTGTCGGATTAAGGACAGATGTAGCAGCACAGAGGGGATCCTACTTCTTGGCAGGTATCTAATGTTTCACCTTTAACCCTATTTACCGGTGTTGGCAAGCTGCCACTGTCCCGGGTTTATTAATGGGTTTCTTGCATGTCCTGCAATGCCTGGGCTGTCACCAGCAAAGGACAATGGGAGGGGGAGATAAAAAAGGAGCGGGTGTGCATTTGTGTGAGTGTGTGTGCGTGTGTGTGTGTGTGTGTGTGTGTGTGTGTGTGTGTGTGCTGGTCCTTTTGCTCATTTAAGCCTGAATGTCTGCTGTAGGTGTACCTCACCTGGCACCTGTGCACGTACCCGTACACACCACGGAGTCGCACGGAGAGCACACATCCCACCCGTCCCAGACCGCAGCCATGTTGACTGTGTTAGTATTCGTGGGCAGGAGTGGCTGGTGATCTCTCAGGGAAGTGACAGTCAGAATGGGCCGTCTGGAACATTCTGTCATTCAGCCCGAGTCAGGGCCTCTCCAATTGATCCAGACCAGCTGTCAAAGCCAATGAGAGACGCTAGACTAAGGAGCAGCAGGGATGGTTTGTGCTGCCAGGGATTATGGATGATGTATAATACAAGGATGGTGTTTGTGTTATAAGCTACCTGGCAGGACACAATCAGTTAGCTGTGGCTCTGTGGAATAGCTTCGTCGAGGAGGGCTCTAACAATGACGCCCTGATGGATGTTTATTAATGGGGTTTGTTTTTAAATGCTCTGAGGTGCAGCGGTACATATGGAGGAGGTTTTGAAGTCGCAATGAAATTATCATTTTATTTTCCATCCAATAATCTTTCCAAAGATAAGAAATGCGCCGCCCCCAACATCTGGAATCTGGCAGCTTGTGTCTTGATTTCTAGAATTTAGTCTCTTTTAATAATTTGGAGGATGTGACAGCTACATGTGAAAAAGTTTAAATGTCACTAGATTCTATCTATTTATGCAGAGAGATTTGTTTGTCAGCTTCTCCCTTGTTTAACAGTTATACTAAGACACGAGAAGTCATTGAAGTATAGAGCCATTCAAATTGACACTTAAACTGCTTGATGACAGGAAAATTCAGGGGATCACCAAAGTCATTGGGAAACATTGCAAGAGCCATTAATGTTTGTAACAAATTGTCTTCCACTCTATCAAGTGACTGTGGAGATATTTCAATGGATAATTGACAATTTTGATTAAGCTTTAGAGTGAAATTCATGGGATCAGGATTTAAGAATCTGTTCCCCGGGGATTTCACCAAATTTCACAAAAATCCATCCAATATCTGTTAAAATATTGAGGACCAAAGTGGTGTACCGGCCATCCCTAGAGCTCGACTACTAGCGGTGCTAACAAACCGTGCACTGAGGTATCGTGGTGTGTTTTATGTATCTGGAAGCAGCGGTGCACATGAGCTGTGACTACCATCGTGGCTGAACAGAAGCTACATAAACAATGACTGATGGGAGAAAAGAGCATCTTCCACAAACTACTTTCAGAGGTCATACGAGAGTTGGTGCCAAATCTCCGGCAGCAGTTATTCAAAGTGCCCAGGTGGGGTTTTCGTTAATTGTTGTGATATGGATTGGCGAAGCGACTTC
Source organism: Anarrhichthys ocellatus (assembly GCF_004355925.1). NCBI lineage: Eukaryota > Metazoa > Chordata > Actinopteri > Perciformes > Anarhichadidae > Anarrhichthys > Anarrhichthys ocellatus. Next base: position 3,625,980 of record NW_022280042.1, read on the forward strand.
ATTCACCAGCCAGAGGTTATTGATGACGGTCCCCTATATTCAGTATTCTGTGCACCTGTATAGTGAGACTGCCCTGTCGACACAGTTTTTGGACAGCCTTGTAGTTGGCTCTATATGGGTTAGCACAGGTGGTTTTCCAGCAGCCATTGTCTGATGATGTATGGGCTGCTGTTTGGGCTTTATTCAGCCGCGTGATGTGGCAGTGTGAACTTGGATATTCACTGTGGACGTTGGATGTTACAATGACAGTGTGGAAGAGGAGTGTGCACATGGAACCATGTTGAAGCCAGGTGCTGGATAATAATAGACTTCCATCTCGCACGCAAATGGAAAAAAAGAAAAATAATGACAAATTTTAGATCAAGAATTTTCTTTCTTCCATTTTCCCTATTCAAACTCTTTCATTATGGAAGTAATCATGGTTTTATAAATATGAGAATCCTGAAAATAGCAGATGAATAGATCTCCATGTATGCATACTATACGTATTATCCTGCCTGTTTCTTTAGCTAATGGACTGGATTAATATTCATTTCAATAGCTAACCTCATGTTCCTGCATATATTCATAGATGTCAGCATGTATTACTTACAATATGTGCCCCGATGCATTTAAACACAATCAGTTCCTACTCCAGCCCTTGATGGCAGAAAACCTGATTACAGCGAACAGCATAAACCGTAATATATATAGCAGCATATATCTACAGTCTGTTTTTGCTTCATTTCTTCTTTTCATTTCATTTCTCTGGCAGCTACTGTGTATTTAAGGCCTCCTACATACCATTATCATTCACTCATGGTCATCCGTGAACGTCTGCTTTAAGTGTAGTGGCTCAACTGTTTCTGTTCAGGCGGTGCTTAACGCGGACATTTCATCATTTCAATGAACCTCTTTCTGCACGTATTTGGAATGCTGTGAAGGAGTGATTCAGTTCCCGTACATTGATCGTTACTTCGCAGAACCAGATGCATTCATTGGCTTGTACTGTCAGCATGAGAAAGACACAACATTGACTTATTCGTAGATCAACATTAGTATTGCTGTACGTGTTTATTAGTAACCTCATTTTATTTATTCTACAAAAGGAAAATTGAATGTTGAAAAACAAGCATACACTAGAAAAGGTGCACATGCTTGAGTACCAGAACAAATATCCTTATATTCCAGATATCTCATTAGTTTTTTTCAATAACTGTAAAAGGGGATATGATATTTTCATGGGCCGAATCAAAAATGCCGAATGTATATCGTCTGTATGTATTCAATTGCGCAGCTAAAGTGGCTGAATGTGCACGTTTTGATGTACGTTGGGTCATCTTTGTAGAAATTGGAGTATAAATTGAATCCACCATGTGCCTGAATTACAGTCTCAGCCAATTTCCTTGCATGCCCTTCACGCTCCTTCTGATTGGACATTTGTCCCATGCTCGATTCCTTTTGATTAAGCCAAGCTCCAATGGCTCCTGGCTACAGGGAGCAAAGGGACAGAAGTTTGGCTGTGGAGATTTTATTCTGGGAGACCTCTTCGCTCAAATCAGTTGTCACAAGCCACATGACTAACCAGGACAATTGAGCAGAAGGTCATAGTCTATGACCAATTTTTATTTATTTATTCTCAGGATTATCTGGTAATCCTCGACACATGCAATACACAGAGAGGTTTCATTCATTTCAATTCAATATTCTAACATACGCTGGAGTGCAAAATGACACCCAGGTTAAATAACTCCACATCCCGAATGAGGGACTTTATTCAGTCACGTCCTCGGTGTTGACTCCTCATGTAGCCAACCTCTTGGCCATCCTGGACCACGCTGAGCGGAGCAAGTCATCAAACAAGATGCCAAACTATCGCTATCTGATAGGAGGGACACTGACCTTCTCTTCCTCATATCTGATGGTGCTTTTTATCTGCCTGACAAATGTCAGAAATACCATTCCCCAAGCACAATCACTTTAGTACCACAACCGACCCCCACCTCTACTCCCCCCCACCCCCCCGCCTCCCCTCCCTTCGCCCTGATCTGTGAACGGCGGAGCTCCGAGCTAGACATCGGCAACACCGCAGCGATCAGTCAAACCGTGATGTAGGAGAGAACTCACAGCTTGCCTGAGTCCTACGTTGCCTGGGATGTGAGACCAAGGCGGCAACCTCCACTCCTAAAAAGCGAAGCCAATGAGAGTTCATTGTAAATTGACAACGTTGTGTTCATAGCTTTTTTTCTGCTGGCCCAAAGTAGCCCCAAAAAACAAACAAACATGGAAATGGCCCATAGTGCAACGGCCCATAGTGCAACAGTGCAACGGCCCATTGCAGCAGGAGCATGTTTAGTAAGAGACGGTTTGTATTTGATATTCACAGCACAATAGCTGCTCATACATTACACCCTGAGGGCCTGGGGACCAACGAATAAGGTCATGGCGGAGTTAGAAGAGAATACGATGGAGGCAAATTGTTTATGCTTGTTATGAAATCAGGTTGCTAGCATAAAGATGAGTAGAGGATGTCGCGGAATGGAAAATGAGTTCCCTGAAGGCATCAACTAGAAAATGACTGACTAATACGTTGGCTCACAAGAAGTGCTGTTGTTGGTTTGAGACACCCAACTCAAGGGACGGCTTGGAGGAATCCTCAGACTTGTTGGAAAATCAGGTCTTCTGATAATGTAGGATTTTGGGGATGATGTGCTTTTGCAGATAGACATTGTGTATATTAAGAACGCCCTAATACGTTCCTTTCATGTATTACCATTACATTTAAGTCACAAAGCTAAGCATCCATTTTTCTCTGAAAAATAAAACGCACAGATCTTTGAAAGAACCAGACGGTCCTCGTCTCACCATCTGGTTGAAAAAATATTGTTTGCTGCAATAAAAAAAATTATTATTCAATCTGCTCCCACTGTTGTGATTTGATTTCTTAATCCATAAAAGACGCGAGGATGGAAATGACACATGTCCTTGTGTCACAGTATATCTCCAATCATTTTTTTGTCAATATTGATGTTACGTTCCATTATTTCTTGATTTCATAAGAATAACCTGTTTTTATAAAAAACAATCTTTGAGTATTCTGGAAAATAGTGTTACGAGTTCAAAGAACTGCTTCAAAGATTGCTGGTGATTTCTTTTTCACAACAACACATGCTTAGATCTGTGACTGGAATGCAGAATAAGCACAAACTGTGGATACTTTTGTATAAATGTTACCATGTTAAGGTCTGTACGGTCTAAAAGACGTCCACGTATGACATTCAAGCACTTTTAGAAGCTTGAACAAGTGAACAGTTTTGACATCACACCCCAGAAACCAAACATAGACATCAAATGAAGGCATGACATCTCACTGATTTAATTTGTGTGTAACTGCAAAGCTTGTATGTTAGTGTGAAGAACACGTGCATGTGTGTGTTTTTCACAGCGTGGCAACAAAGAAATTATCCGCAGAGGTGTGTGTTCCTCCCTGAGAAAATCTGTATTACAGGACAAGAGACAAAAGGGCGGGTTGAAGCAAGGACAGAGACAAACCACAAGCAGAGGGAGGGGGAGAGAGAGAGAGAGAGAGAGAGGGGGATGGATTATAATTGAGGCAGGAGTCGGTTGTTGCAGCATGGCAGACAAGTGCCACAGCCTTAGACAGAGGCTAAGTAGGAGCAAGTTGGCCCACAGTCAGATTTGGGGAGCTGGGGTGCTTAATCATCCCGGGCCTGGTGCTAGTGTTGACAGGTGAGTTATGAGCGGGCGCTACAGGTAGGAGCCCCAGCCTTCCCACTGTTCACTATGACCTTCGCTCTGGCCATAAATAATGCAGGCACCATAAAATACTGATTTAGGATAACTGGGCCGGCCTATCTTGGTGTGGGTTAATTTTGGCTTGGTGTGGACGAGGAAGGTGCTTGGTGCCGATGTAATGCGTATACAACTTGAGTCCAATCCCCGTTATCAAGACCACTTTTCTGACCTCTCAGACCTCAGTCTTTTTGCCAGTTTGTCAGCCACTATTTGATGCTGATCGGACCCCGTTCCCGCTTGTCTAAAGCCATTGTTACATCTGTCTCCGTCTCATCCAATCATCTAATCATGCCAGGCAGCATTAACTGCAGCCCGTGTGCTCTCAGGAATGATCTCGGCTGTTTTTACATCTGCCCTTCACATCCTGAGGCAGGCTTCGGTTGACACATGCGATGTGAGCTCAGGTATATGCTGACTCAAGTGACAACACAATGGACCTGCGGTGTCACTCACGTACTTGTCGATGTGTTCCCCTTTAGCTTTTGCGACACACTGGTACAGAATGACTCCAGGTGGAGTGGATAAATTAGTAAAGTAATATCCTTTCTGATTCACAGACGGGTGTTTCAATTTAGAATATTATATTTTATTAAGGTGCTTTAAGTACAATACTGTTAGTTGTTTCCCAGTGAGAATCAAAGCCACATAGAACACACACACACACACCAAATAACTGTATTTTTCTGACATTTCTATGTGAGTTTTATCACAGCATGATTTGTATTGCATGACATATGCATTAAGATAAATGCCGGTCACCCCGACTGAAATGCTAATGACGTCCTGAGTGGAGACCTTAATGTTACTGCACAGCATAGGTCAAGAAGCAACACTAAATCTTTAAAGTGTTAACCCCGTGTTGGGTTTTTAAGGAAGTTATGCCGAGGTAACCTTTAATCAACCTTTGGGCCGCGCGCCTCGTGCTGAGACAATTCTCCGGGAACGTTATTGTTAGTTGAAAGTAAGCTCTAATGAGTAATCAGCGAGTATTTCATCATCCACTTTCTATTAGAGAGGAGTTATTTTAATTAAGAGATTCATTAAGTTACTTCATTAATTTCCCCACAGGTGCCGTGGATTCTCAGGAGGATTCCAAATCAATTCTGCTGCCTATTATTTAATATCAGCGTGAACAGTCGCTGAGTTAAAGGGCAGGCTCCATCTGGTTTCATCCTCTGGTGGGGAAGATTCATAGACGGTCAATAGGATGAAATAAAATATTGCGGATGGTTTTTTTTGTTGGGAGGGATTCAACTCTGGAAGAAGCACTGGCTTCATACATAAATCTGTAAATTAACCCGTGGATTTAACCACTGCTAAATCCCATGATTATCTTGTAGCGAGGAGTGACCGCAGTGTCTCTCCACAGTATGCGACTCATAATCCTTTCAGCGGGCTGCTTAACTCCTAGCTGACCATTGCACAGGATTTCACTGCGTTTGCTGCATATTGCAGCTTGAGTCCTCTGCCTGCCCTCCAGCTGTGTACAGTAGCTGTCAGCCTGACACTTCTCTCGGCTGATGTACGCAGGATGCTATCTATCATTTCCACGGCATTGCACAGCCCCTTCAGTTTGACACATTTGACAGACACTGTCGCACATTAATGCCGCGGTATCGCCTGGGTTATCACTGTATCTGCAGAACGCGTTGAGGGCTCTGCGTGGTACGCCGTTTAGGACTCTGGAGTGTGCAGCAGTAGGACCGTTTCCCTGCTTAGTTCTTTGGCTAGGCCTCACGAATATTATACCTGCCGAGTGAACAGTCAGGAGATCACCTGCTCACCTCTTCAGGCTCAAAAGGCACTGCGATGGATGTGAGATGTTGGAAAGACATCGTAGGACAAAGTGTTGGCCAACACCATCGATCACTCATGTGGAGCAGATGACACAATTCTCTCTCTCTCGCTCTCTCTTTTCCATTTTATCAGTGCTGCCCAGAATACTTAACAGGAAAGAGAGCGCACCCGTGGGATCTCATTTGCACAGGTGTCCATCTGGTAGAAGTTGTCTGGGATAATCTCCACATCATATCACATTTGCATCTGCGCTTCATGAAAACGGCACGCTCACTGTAAGCGGAGTGGCCAGTTCAGGGGGGGGGACGGGGACGCGAGGGATTGTTTGCCGACAGTGTAGCTAAGACCAGTGTGTGTTGTACTAATCCACGAGGCTGCTAATGCTGCACAATTATGTAAGGATTTAACATGTTTGTAATTGTTTGTTGGTTCAGCTCAATTTGTGTAACCAGCTTTAGTTGGAAAATTCGCAGTGAGATTTTCCTTAACACCGCCAATTTCTTTGGTCTTTTAACCAGGAGGGATTTGCTGCAGTCTCGCTGGAGTACTTGTCAATTGTGAGTCTTATTAGCCAAAGAAAAGGTGCTCTTATTGAATTCATTGATCATCAAGGACCTTTGCTTCTGTTCCCCTTCTGCAAATAGCCCCAACTTTCACAGTGAATCAATGTGTTCATTGACTCCCATGTTAAGAATGACTCAGGCAGCAGATCCCATCTCAAAATCACTGTCCCATTAATGACCCAAACAGGACAGCTGTTAATGC